>NW_022991001.1:359133-657629 GCF_902827175.1 Gymnodraco acuticeps
GCTGAATACTACGCTACGCAGTAGCCCCCCCCTCCCTCACTTCATGCCCTCAAGTCATTTTGTTTAATTTATTTTTATTTTTCAACGTAAGAGAGGTTTTTCCTACAATTCAAGCATACAATGATGTCCCAAGAGTGTAGGGTTTTGTAATTATGGCAGTTTTAAAAAGAAAATGTAAGGCGAATTTCAAGCTCTCCTCCACTCTAGTGGTGACATCACACACTCTTAAGCCTCAACGAGCTGCCCAATACACACTCATGTTAAAATCTGAAGAAAGCCTCTTTACCAAGCTCCAAACTAAGTTAAATATCTCAAAAAGTGTAAAAGATATGAAAAATCTGAAGAACAAGTTGTATAGCTGAGGGTCTTGTGATCATTTTAAAGTTGGAATGAAGTCTGTAGCTGAAAGTATGTGGAAGGAGAAACATTTGGCGCAAGGTGTGGGTAAAAGAGGATTTGAAGGTTCCTCCCATTGACTTCCATGTTAAAAAAAAGAGTTAAAAAAGCTGAATATTTTGAAAAGTATGAAATATTTTGAAAAAGTTGAACGTTTCCCATCGATTGCTGAAAAGGCTGAATAGTTTGATATTCGAATGGTTTCTGTAGCTGAAAGTATGCTGAAGTTAATCGACGGCAAAGTATTGGTTGAAATAAGAATAAAGATTCTAAGAACTGTAAACAACATTCGCACTAATAAGAAGATATAAAGATTTGAAGAACTATAGGAAATAGAAACCGTCAACTAATATGAATTCTGACGTCCTGGGTTGAAAATATTCAAACTACAAATTCAATATGTACTCCAACTGCAGCAACATTACATATTTCAATGACCTGTTTTCAGTAAGAACTAAATGTGCCTGATGCTGAATGCCACTGGCAGAAATCATGACAGTTAGCTACGGTCTTTTTTACAATAAGAAAATCACTTAATTGTCAGGATTAATAACCATTTTCCAACCATTTTAAACAGTTTGTGTGACACATTCTAATTTAAAAAAAAAAAGGAAACCAAGCATTTGTGGTGGCCGTCTTTTACTTGAATATGAGAGCTTCCTTCTGCTTTTTCTGGCTGCTGGTTACTTTTTTGCAATATGTGCTATTCATGTTAATTCATAGGGCAACCTGTGCCCAAAACAGGAGCAACTTAACGTAAAAAAACAATCTTTTTATGTATACTTAGTATAAAAAACACATTTCATTACAGTTAAACAGTAATTTAGGGAAATGTAACCACAGTCCATACAGTCACATGATGCTACATTCATCACCTCAATGTATTATCACATGTAGAAGTCTAACCTTCTAATATTCCCTCATCTGACACTTCACTTAATTCTGTTATATAAATCAAACAAGGGGCCCCGCTCCTCTTCTTGCTGTGCGTGCATGTGTGTGTGTGTGTGTGTGTGTGTGTGTGTGTGTGTGTGTGTGTGTGTGTGTGTGTGTGTGTGTGCATGCGGGCTGATGCCTTAGCAGTCTATTCAAATTACGACCAGAAAGCTACCAGCATCAGTAATCATCACTCTCTTCTGACGAGGAGTGTATCATGCTGTCGTCGCGGTAACACCGGGACAGTAGGCGCAGCTCCTCCAGGGCCTCCCTGTAGTCGGCCATTTCGGGCCCCTGGGAGAGGAAGCTGGGGGCCACGCGGCAGATGTCTAAAGTGCTGGCTCCGCGATGCATCTCGGCCAGCCAGGAGCCGAGCGATGTGGAGGACTGGAGGGACGTCATGACAGGGGCCGAGGAGACCACCGGGGCCGGAGCTGCAGAGGAAGGGAGGGAGAGAAGGTTGCCGGTTTTATTACCCGAGCTAAAATCCCTGTGTTCCCTCCAGGGGGAGTTTCTCTCATTTTGATCTCAAAGTGCACGAGATTGCTGCATTTAACTTCAGAATGCAACATTTTGGTGGACTTTTCCAGTTGTTTTTCATCAATATATTATAGGTCTCAGATATATACAAAACATGTCTCTGAAGTGTTTGGCAGAAACACCAAACAGATCACCATGCCTCATACCCCTCAGTGCTGATTCTGGGTCCTTAGCTTAAAAAAAACAGAAAAGAAAAAGAGGAGGCGCTTGTGCCTGCTCAGAATTCTACCGAGTTACTCAGCTAAATGCTGCCGTGATTAAACGCCATATCATGTTCCTAACCCCATCACGGATTACTTCTGAAACAGTATGGAGCTCAAACGCCTTTTGGCGGGTTTTTTCTCTCTGTTTACCACAAGGTGAGTTATTTTTTTATTTCCTGCTTCTTTTTTTTTACACATACTCTCTCCAGTACAGGTTAACTCTGAGTGTTAGCGATGCTTGCTAATGTAAACAAAGACCATATTACGTCTAAAACACGTTGCGCATTGTTTTTGATAGCGACGTTCTACCCCCGTTTTTAGAGATTTAGGTATGGAGGAAAAGAGAGAGGGTTTAGTTTTCTGACACTTTGTGAGTTCCCTGACACCGGGGACACATATTTACGTATAAAAGACATCAAAAAGTGCATTTTCCATGATAGGAGACCTTTAAGGTATAATTACTTGTAGTTTAAATTAATCATTAAAAATCCTTTATAACATCCTGAACCCGTTGACAGGGCCCAGGCTAACCCCTGGTTTCAGCAGCAGCTCACGTGTTCCAGGAGAAGATAAAATGACTGTTTTTGGAGTCCGGTGGCTTTGCAGAGAGCACAGATAACGGCTTCTGTTCCCCATCAGAGAAGAGCTGTGTGACGTCAAGTTAGAGCGATACAAATCTTCTAAATATAGCGTACACCAGGGGTGGGGAACCTTTTTCCTCTCAAGGGCCATTTCAATTTTTACAACATCCTCCGAGGGCCGTACAAATTATTGACCTCTGCTTAAAAAAAACTAAAATCACAGCCCATTCATTTGGCCTTTCTTTCATGCTGTGCAAAGAAAAATCAACCTCTTAATCCAGATATCTTACTATGACTCGCGCATGCATGCACGTGCACGGTGTGGCATGACCACCAAAACAGAAATATATGGACACAAGATGTGCGCAAATGTATTTTGTTTCCTATCCATGTGAACATGATTTAAGTGGGGGGGGGACCTAACCTCTTCTAGGGGGGTCCGGGGCCATGCTCCCCCGGGAAGATTTTTTTTTTTTAAATGTTGAAGTTAAAAGCATCAATCTGGTGCACTTTTAGAGTAACATTAGGAGATCTATGATACATCTCTCAACACCCAGATGAAACAGAACTGTAAACAGATTTTCTTTTTCTTTATGGATCTTTTACAAATCACTCCCCTTTCAAACTGTATTCTTGTTTATTAATAACAACTTTTTTTACTGTCATATAGTATTTTATACCTGTTTACTTTATTCTCTTATTTTTTTATAACTATAATGATCATATAAAGATGTGCCTTTACCTCACTGGTTGGAGAAAAAGCTTCTTATATTCGTTAGCATAGCTAGCTAACCAGATGCTAATAACAACAAAGTTATTGAGTGTATGATCAGTATGTCAGATGAACAGATCTTTCAACTAAAGACACAGCCACGCAAAAACTGCGGCATGTGTACGGCTCCTTATGGGTACGGCTCCTTATGGGTACTGAGCGGCGTTCTGGTGCTCTCCGTCAGAACTGCACCCCTGTCAGACGAGACATATACCACGTGATGACACGTTCGGCTCGTGTTGTGTTCAAGGACCCTGACCGTGGCCAGGAAAAACAGGCACTCGCCTGTTTAATTGTTTTGCGGTCTAGATGTCTTTTTTTTTTTTTAATGTGCGTGTGTTTATAAATGACCTCGAGGGCCGTATCAAATGGTCTTGCGGGCCGTTTGCGGCCCGGGGGCTGGAGGTTCCCCACCCCTGGCGTACACCTTTACTGACGTTGAATTTTCTTTTAGGTGGCTCTAACACGTTGTGCTGCGGCCCCCTTCCACAGCAGGGCCTCACTTTGCTTCACTGCTGGCCCTCCTGTCTGTTTAAGTTTGACTTCTGAAACCGTCCATTTAAGCTACAAAAAGAACACAAATCTGCTTACATCCACGTGGAGGAGGCTGGCTCTGTAGGAAGCCCTGGGCACCGAGGGACGGGGTGAATATCCGAGGGAAAGGTGGTGTCAGCTTACTGGGAGAGGACACCAACTGCAGAGCCCTGTGTGTGAAGATGGAGAGCAGATCGGATTAGAATATATTGGTTCTCCTACAGATAAGGAAGGAAAATGGACATGAGAGTTAACAGCATGTGGCAGAGAGGGGACTCACAGGGGGGACGAGGGGTAGAAGGTTCTGATGTAGTACTCCAGGACATCCTCCCCTCTGTTGAGGCTGTGCAGAGGGGTGGGGGGCCGGGTACCCGGGGCCAGAGAGCTGAGGGGAAACATGTTCAGCAACACTTTAAAGAACATTTCCGTGTATCTGTTTAAGGCAGTGTTTCTCAAACTTTTTCATACCAAGGACCACTTAACCAATAACAAAACACTCGCGGACCACCTAACTCCACAAATATCCAAAATCGCATCGTTTTTCTAGAACAGATTACAAATCGCCTGAAAATGGTACAAACAAGTGGAAACATGTGTGATGAAGGTGTTTTGCTGGGCTATATCATGCAATCGAAAATGAAACTTTAGCGCACTCCATTGCGGAGATATTCCCGCGAGAGTGCGGAAAACTTAAATTTATTTATTTCAAATGTGAAATGTTACCAATATACTCGCGGACCACTAGGGGGCGCTCACGGACCACCAGTCGTCCGCGGACCACACTTTGAGAAGCACTGGTTTAAGGAGTAAATGCCTGCCTGTTTGTTTTTAATATCTTACATGCGTAATCCTGTTTGCAATTCTTTACTGTTGAGTAAAGTAACCTGACTTGATGAAACTGTTTGACTTTATGTAATTTAAATACTAAAGCATACGGTAACTATGAAATGAATTCAGCTAAAAAAGGACCGCTTATTTGTTAAAAAACCTCTAAATTAAGGGTTGTTTTTAGTTTAATTTCAAAGACTTCTTTAGCCCTGTGGTAACTGTCCTTATCCGACGCAGTGTATCCCTTTTTCAGCCTAAAATCAGGGATCAGTCTGATTATTGTCAACCCCTAAACCCGACACATTTGGTGCACATGTTCCAATAAATGGCTGTATATTGTATCTATTAACCCTAGAACACTAACATCAGTGATTTTCACCCATGTGATTGGGTTGATATGATTTTCACTGTGTCGCTGACTCGCTGCTGTCTGAGCTGCTGTCTGAGCTGCGGGGGTCCTTGGGTAGCTTGAGGCTGCTCACTGATGTCTAGAGCAGTGGTTCCCAACTGGTGGGAACCCATTTAGAGTGGGTCGCGATGTGCGAGTAAATAAAATTAAAATAAATTACAAAAAAAAAAAAATTCTCGAAAAAAGTCAAACTTTTATGTTGAAGGCCCGATTTTCTAACGCTGCACATGCAATAGCCGTTTTACTGGAAATGCCGGAGACCATAAACTGTTTTTAAACTTTTGTCACGTAGTGATCATCTTCTAAATAAAACATCTTTGCTGATGTTTTTTCGAGTCTTCTGGCCAATCAGAATCAAGATTGTAGTCCCCACGGAGAATAACTACTCTTTCTACATCCATGGGTACAACTTCAGATAAAAATGAACACATAATGAAATATGACCCCCGGTTTGATGATTGACAGGTCACAGAACAATGGGGGCTATCTACCCTACCCACAATTTAAAGTAATTCACACAAACTATCTCCGTTACTCTTCTCTCTGTGAGGAGCAGCAAGTTCAGCTTCAGAACAAAGTGAAAAACAAACAATGGCATCAAATATGATTAAATAGGTCGGGTAGTAATAGGTTTATTTATTTTCTTCTCAGAGTGTACCAGAATGCGTAGTTTATATGTTAGTATTTCTAAAAATCTCCTGGGGGAGAATCCCCCCAGACCCCCCTGCTGGGGTTGGGTTTTCAGCATGTGTGCCTTTTTATGTTATACAGTTCAGCTTTGATTCCTTCATCTCATTAAACCTTTTTTAAAAGCATACTTTAGTTCTGTGAAGGGATATAAGGGATATGCACTGTACTTCACTTTTATTAATATTGTAAGCTGAAAAGCGTATATATATATATTATAGCACGATTTTTTGTTGAATAGATTTGAGTGGTTCAAATTTTGGGTCGCGATTTATTGACAAAGGAAAAAGTGGGTCCCGAGGCCTGACCAGTTGAGAACCACTGGTTTTGAGGGTAGGCGTGTTGCCCTGCTCCCATCCCTGGTTTTTTCAACATGCACGTGTTCGGGTTATTTTCACCCGATGTTAGTGATTGAGGGTAAAATATTTTTCTGGTGGATTTTACATGCAGGGAGACAGTGCCTTCACCGGACACGGTGTCCCAGGAACGGGAGGATCGAAGAACAAGTTCCCAGCGTCTTTATTTATTTATTTTAGGAACTTTTCGTTAGTGATCCCCCAATGATTCCCTTTTTTGTGTTTTATGAGACGTTCTATAGAGGAAAACAGTAGAAGAGTACTTCAATTTGCCATGTCCGTCCTGGGAGAGGGATCCCTCCTCTGTTGCTCTCCCTGAGGTTTCTCCCATTTTTTCCTTTAAACTGTGGGTTTTCTTCGGAAGTGTTTCCTTGTACGATGTGAGGGTCTAAGGACAGAGGGTCTAAGGATAGAGGGTGTCGTTTTTCTCATACTGATATTCTGAACAATCTGTGCTGTTGTATTTGCTGTAAAGTGTCTCTACTGTAGGCTATTTTTATTATATGTACAGCACTTTGGCTCGACCAAAAATCTTTATAAATGTGCTATATAAATAAAACTTGATTTGATGTATTGGTGTACTGGTATTGGTGTATTGGTGTATGTATTGGTGTATTTTGATGAGGAGTATTTTTTAGTAATGGTGATATTGTTCGTTAGTGTTCTATGGTTAGGAAAATGTTGTATGTCCGTCTATGTATGTATAAATATCCTTAGCATATATCAAGAACCTTTCATCAAATCAACTTCACACCTGGCAGGTGCAAGCGGCCAGACAGTTTTCTACAGCAGTGCAAAAACTCTCTTTTAAATGATGACACACTGTGAAGGGTACAGCACTAGTGTTTACAATACATTAAAACACTGTCCATTATTTATTTAATAAGAAAATTCAGACCTGGTTAGCCTCTGTCCCTCGTAGCCTTTGAGCGTCGCCCACTGGCCGTATAATCGCCCGTTGTCGGGTTCAGGGCAAGCTGATAGAGGTTTCCAGGGCAACGCCTCTGTGCAGGCAGTCAGGGCATCAGGGAGAGAGCTGCCTTGCATCATGGGTAAGGGAACTGCACCGTAAGCAGCCACCACCTAGGATTCATATTAGACCCGCCATTAAAAGCTGAGAGCAGGATCATCCCAAACAGATATGAGGGATACTGCAGCAGCAGTTTCTCACCTTCCTGCCAGAGACGGCCAGGGAGTCAGCCATCTGCCACATGGGGACGCTGTCTCTGTGCAGCCTGTAGGGCAGGGTGAGGGCATCGAGGGCCAGGGCCAGCACGGAGGACGAGTGGTACCACAGGGAGGGCTGAGAGAGGGGAGGGACAGCACAGATAGTTCCTTATATACATTTTATGATATTACATTAACTAAACATGGACACTAAGCATACACTGCAGCCGTGTTAGACCTACACAAAATAATATTGATGACCCATAACTGCTGTCTGTTGGGCAGAGGGAAATTCACATTAGAATATAAATTAATTAATAATATAACAGTTGAAAATGAGCTGCTGCTGGGCCACAGTGAGGAAATAGATTTAGACTATTGTTTTCTAATCCACTGTCTTGTGTGGAAGAGATACACATTCATGTTCAGATGACTGACTGCGAATCTCTTGGCCATGACAAACTCTCAACAAAAGTATTGTTTTTGTCTTTATAATTATGGTGTGAACTCCACCATCTAGTTGAATTACAATGATTCCTAAAATATGAAATCTACAAATATTAAGCCTTTCCATATCCTTACTCAAATCTAAATTTCAAATCTTAAGGGTGCATTCACACCTAATAGTCTGCTTCTCTGGTGAGCACCAGATGACAGTTTGTTACATTGTTTCATTTTTCAGAAGGTTTGGTTTGCGTTCACACGGGCAAAACTCAAACGGACTATAAACTTTAAACACAAGTCATGTGCACGGAAATGCTCTTCAACCATTGGTCAAACATTAAAGGGGTAAAAACGCAAATCCTGGCAATTTCTACCGGAGCCTCCGCCATGGAGCATCGGCACTTTCGGCAGGTTATTCTCATGCTGCTGTTAATCTGGAGATCAACAGACTCTAGCGGCCCGCGCATATGATTATATAATCAGACAACGTCCGTTAAAAAACATTATAACATAATGAGAGACGTTCTGCAGAGGAGGGGCGTTTCACAGACGACAGGTGTTCTTACTTTTATGTAGCTGACGGAGAATTTTTACTTTGCGACACTGTTCAACACTTCATTCTGCTTCACTCTTTAACTAAACAACCGCGGATGTCTTGAAAGATTTTTGAAGATATCCGCGTTCTTGTGACACGTAAATACTACGCTTCCTATGTTTTGGTGCGGACTGCGTTCACACCAGTAATGAACCGCTCCAGAGTTCGCAAGCAAGCGCTCCAAGACCACCTATTTTAGCCGACCAGAGTCCGGTTGTTTAGTTCACTTAAGAGGTCTCGGACTGCGTTCACACCGACCCAAATGAACCGCACCAAGCGGCTACACGCACCAGGGTTCGATTCAACCGGACTATAAAAGGCTGGTGTGAATGCGCCCTAAAATAATTTTATTTGAATAAAGTTGAATTAGTCTTGAAACTTGGCATTGCACAACATTATAAAATGAAACAAGAAAAAGTAAATATACACATATCAACAGTAGAAAAATATATAAGCATAGGATACTATTAAAGTTATAGATTTATAAATATTCTTATAATTTTGGTCTGGATCGCCCTTAACAATTTCCTAATCATATCTAAATTAAAAATCTTAAAGAATTGAAACCGTTTTATGAGTGTTAACATTTAGTTTAGTGTTATGTAATGTAATGTGTTAGTTAAGAGAGACAGTTTGACACATACTGTTTGTTTCATTTATGTATTTAATGTAATTTTGAGTAAGATAAATGTCAAGAAAGAATTGTCAAAATAAGGCATTGAAATGGTATTAAAAAATATCAAATTGAACTTAGTAAATCATTATAAATATCCCTTAAAAACTCTTTAAAATAATAAGTACATTTGCAAAGAGCACAGATAAAACATGGTAAATTAAATCAAAAACTCACATCATAGTTTAGATAGGGGAACGCAGGGGGAGCAGAGGGCCGTCTGCCCAGCCCCCCCCTCAGAGTGAGGGGGCAGAAGAAGGAGCTGTGGCTGGCCATGCTCACCGTCCCTAAGGTGCAGTTCAGCTGGTGGTACAGCTCCCTCATGGGGGTCTGGGGGGGGGGGAACAAAGTGAGTACAGAAGCACATCTACAAAACGTCTGCATTTTAAACATCCCTTTGGAGGAGGTGACTCACTGAATCCGGGTGACTGACAGGCGCTAACCCCCAGGTCAGGATGCCCCTCCCACCGTAGGAATCCTGTAGCATCTCTGTGACCTTTGACCCCAGGCCTGCAAAGCCATTCGCCAGGTCACACAACACCTGGAAACCCTGAGAGGAAATGCAGAGAGACCAGGAGTTAATGACCGCTTAAACCGAGATTTACTGAAAATTGTTTATCTCCCTTTCATGCATGAATTATGAAAGCCTCAGTCAAGTGTTATTATTGCTCTTGGGGCATGAAAAACAAGATTTGAACTTTAGTTTTTCTTAATCTAGTTTTTTCAAATAGATTTGTATATGGCCACTCAGGTTCGTTCAGGGTTTGAACTGAAGAGATGTACATTTTGAAAAAATGATAAATAAAGATGTGCAAACTTAAAATTACATTATAATAACATAAGGCCCAAAAAGATATTGCAGATGAAGTATTTTCAAAAATAACCAGGGCCAGGGGCCAATTTGAGGCCCCACGCACAGTTATTTGATGAGTGCTAGTGGAGCCTCGCAGCGGCGAAACCGTGCCACGCCACCATAATTGCGCCACATAAGCGCATAGATGCGCCTCAGATGAGGCCCCCCTCCGCAAGGTGTGGCCCCCTCCACAAGGTGAGGCCCCACACAGTCTGCATGATCTGCCTGTAGGGAGGGATGGCCCTGGGAACAACAGCAGCAGTACCAGTATGAATTGTAGTTGAAATATAGCCAGTGATGCATGACGTCCACTGTAGTGGACAGGTGGTTAATCATGATTTCCTGCAAACATAAAATCAATACTTTGATCATTTATGAATTATATGATTCCTTAGTTGTTACTTGATGTCACCACATTTGTTATACCTGCAGGGGACGCTTTCCATAAAAGGATTGGCAAGATATAGATGACATCTTGGTTTAGAGACATGTATCATGCACTTACACTGACTTGGCACTGAGTGGCAGTGTATGGGATGATGCAATAGGGTCCTATGTAGTGGCTGATGGTGCAACTATGCAAAAAAAACAATGCATATACAAGAAAACACCTTTTGAACAGCTGTCCAATATAGTGACCTCTATGCATGAAAGGTTAAAATGATTTTAAAAAATGATATTATGGTGGATATTATTGTGATCTGTTATGTACTTGTATGAAATCACTTTACATTTTTTTATTTCTGGTGTTGTTATTCCCCCCCCCCCCCCCCCCCAATAGATGAATGCATCAATAATCAGTAATTAATTATATCTATATATGATTCTGAAATGGGCCACTACGCATAGCGAGTACTTTTCATACTTTAGTATACTTTACCTTGGTCAGACTTTTAAGAATCGCTACTTTCGAGTACTTTTTCCACCACTGCTTACACTATACGGTTATAATACCGTCCAGTATAAAATCATGGCTCACCTGCAGGTAGTCACACTCCTCCACAAAGAAGTGCAGTTTGTCCTCCAGCTGCTCCAGCACGGGCCCCTGCAGGAGGGCCTCTCCCTGGCCGAACGCCTCCAGACGGTGAGCCTCCCTACACACACACACACACACACACACACACACACACACACACACACACACACACACACACACACACACACACACACACACACACACACACACACACACACACACACACACACACACACACACACACACACACACACACACACACACACACACACACACACACACACACACACACACACACACACACACACACACACACACACACACACACACACACACACACACACACACACACACACACACACACACACACACACACACACACACACACACACACACACACACACACACACACACACACACACCACACACACACACACACACACACACACCTTAACACAAGTAACAGCATCCTCTAAATTGCTCAAATAGGGAGAGAATGTCTGCGATGGTGTAAAGGAGCCAGACATCACTAGGCGCTTTCACACCCGAGTACTTTTCCCATTTAGTTCCTGGGATTTTGCGTTCACACCAAAAAAAGAACTTAGTTCATGAGAACTTTTCCCCCCTTTTCAGTCCCTGCTAGAGAGCAGGTACTTTCCTGGTGTGAACGTGATCTGCTCTTTAGTTCCTAAGTGCGGAAAAGTACTTGGTGTGAAAGCAGCTACTGGGGTAAAAGAGGAAGAGCAACAAAGCCTTAAAGGCCAAATCTGAGTAAAGCCTGACATCTACTGGACAGCAAGAGGTACTGCACTGTCAGTGTAAAAGCAATATGAAATTGTTCTTAGATTAGATATACTTAATACCCAATGTGTTTTCAACTGCCTCATGTTTACCAGGAATTGCACATACGTTTAAAATATAACAAATGCAAATAGAGTTTCTATAGAATACTCAATATAAAGTAATAATTAATAATAATTTAGGATACACTGTAATAGACTAATTTACTATTCAAACTAAATATATAAACATAGGATATTAGATAAGTACATTTTATAAGAGTAGAATTTGCATTTATTTTTAATAAAAATTGAATACATTATTTGTTCTTATGTCTTTAACAATGTTAACTTGCTATCAATTATTTGACTGTGCTTCATCCGCTATGATTTATGAGTCTGGGCTCACTGATTTGCCTTTTATGTCCAGCACCTTGTGCTGTGATATACTATTTATTCACTATACTTAACTATATGTGCTAACAGGTTCTCCTTAATATATCCTACATAATTCTGTCTTCCCTTAAAGGAAAGGAAGTGTCTGGCAAGAAAGAAAATATCTCCATGGAGAAAGGCCATGAGCGTGAAAACAGAAAAAAGAGAATGTCGAAAAGCTGAACGCAGGTGGCGAAAAACAAATCTCCAGGTTCACTTTGAAATCTATAAAGAGAGACTTGGCCTTTATAATTTAGAATTGAAAAACGCACGACAATCGTTCTTCTCTGACATCATTACCAAAAACAAAAACAGCGCACGTGCCTTGTTTGCTACCGTCGACAGACTAACTAACCCCCCAGTGTCAGTAGCCTCTGAATTTCTATCCACCAGGGCGTGCAATGATTTTGCCTTTTTCACTGACAAAATTCAGAAAATCAGACAAGCAGTCAGTGCCTCTGCATCAGGTACAGCAAATGTGTTGTCTCTGTGTCCACTTAACATCAATTCAGACATCATGACACAATTCCATCAGATTAATGATAAAAACCTAGAGGACATTATACAACTTCTGAAATCCTCCTCCTGCTGCCTTGATATTATTCCAACAGGATTTTTCAAAGATGTTTTGCCTTGCATGGCCTCAGATCTACTTCATATAGTAAACAAATCTCTTCACTCAGGTATTTTTCCACAGGCCCTGAAAACTGCAGTCATTAAACCGCTCTTAAAAAAGAATAATCTAGATGCTTCAGTAATGAACAATTACAGGCCCATATCAAACCTCCCATTGCTAGGTAAAATCATTGAAAAAGTTGTTTTTCAACAGTTGAGTAATTTCTTGCATTTAAATAACTGTTTCGATGTGTTCCAGTCAGGCTTTCGTCCAAACCACAGCACTGAGACTGCTCTTGTAAAGGTCTTTAATGACATCCACTTAAACACAGACAGTGGCAGAACTTCAGTGTTAGTATTATTAGATCTCAGTGCTGCGTTTGACACTGTTGACCACAGCATATTACTAGACCGACTGGAAAACTGGGTGGGACTTTCGGAAACAGTTCTGAATTGGTTTGAATCCTACTTAAAGGACAGAAACAACTTTGTTTCTATAGGTAAATACACATCTGAGTTGACAAATATGACATGTGGGGTTCCTCAAGGCTTGCTCCAAATATCTGGAACAAACTACCAGAAACCTGCAGGTCCGCTGCAACTCTGACTACTTTTAAATCCAGGCTGAAGACTTTTCTTTTTGTCGCTGCTTTTAATTGAACTATTCACATCTTAGACTGCACTGTAACTTTTATCCATGTACTTTTTCTTTTAATGTTTATTTTATTAGCTTTTCTTTTTAATGACTGATTTTAAATGCCATTTTCTTAATGTCTTTCATTTTTTGTAAAGCACTTTGAATTGCCTTGTGTTGAAAGGTGCTATATAAATAAACTTGCCTTGAGCCTGTGCTTCTTGTCATTTTGATGAAATCCAGGACTCTAACTATGCTGATGTAAGTACTCCGAAGTAAACGTGTAAAATAGTCTGTTACAAATTAAGTTCTGTTGTGTTACTTAAGTATAAATACAAAGTGTTAGCATCATCAGTGTAAGCCTACTTTAATAGACTAAAAAGTAAAAATATTTCCATCTGAATTGCAGTGAGTTAGAAGTATTAAACAGCAGGAAATGTAAAGTGTCAAGTAATGTACAAGTACCTCAATATTGTAATTGAGTACAGTATTGGAGTAAATGCCACCACTGTCAGTCATAAGTATACTGTACATAATCCTTGCATAGTCTATATATTCTGTGTGTCACTGTAAACTGTTAAAGTGCTTATAAATTGAGGTATCAAATTGATTTGGATTACTTTAAACAAGTATTGCCATCTTAATTTTGACGAATATGAAAATATGATTTTATTATATAGACGAAAACAGTATACAATTCCAAATGAGTCTGTATTGTGAAAACGATCACGAAGTGAAATCCCAATGCTGTCCTTCCTGTTTTAAGTCTGACGTTGTACTCTACCCGTCGTGGTTGAACTGGTGGATAACGGAGATGCTACGGGGGTGCAGGTGCAGCCTCAGGAAGTCGGACCACACCCTCACGCTGCCCTCCAGCCGGTAGGCCTTCTGGAGCCTTGCCAGCTGGCTGTTCACATCCAGGCTCACTGCAGCAGCTGGGGGAGGGGGGGGGGGTTCACAGGGCTCGCTGCTGAGTTTCATGCAAAATCTTATTTCATGCTGAACTTTAAAGTTCCTTTAAGATTTTCTTACCTGAGCGCCGAGGTTGGGCGCAAAGATCATCTTCAGCAAGGGTCTGCCCTCTCTGGAGAGAAAAACAAACCGTCAGGATAAAACACTTAACGTTTCTGCAGCACTATAATTACTCAATCCAGACCAATCTAAATCAAAATGACTACATCAAGTACAATCGAACAGTGGGAATGCAAACAATGAAATCAGATTCCATCAGGCTAGTACATTCTGGCTGTGGTTGATATGTGTCCCTCTCTACCAGTAACCTGCCATGATCAGGTGCTATGTACCGCTAAATACCTTCCTGGCTATTCAAACAGCAAAGGTAGGAAGACATGGAGAAGCCGTTGGTGTCCATAGGCATCTCATGTTAAATGAGACGAGCTTAGGCTAGTGAAGGAAGAAGAAAATAACGTACAGTCTTAAAAGGAGGCAGGCCTTTAATTCCATCTAGGAGCCTTTGATGCATTTCATGGAAAATAAGCAAGACAAATGTAACAGCGGGGAAGTAACATTAATTAAGACACTATTTGTTCTATATTTCCTTAAGTTATATATGTTTAGTAGTATTTTTTTTCAGTAATTCATTTCATAATTATCCGTACTGGAAAAATGTCATCATTCTTTTTTTCCTTTATTCATTATCGGTACTTTGAGCATGTATTTGTATGAACTGTATCCACTTCATTTAAAGTTGTATTATGTTGTACGACTCTTTGTTGCTCTTTACTTTTGTGTCTTAATAGGGAAAATGATTAAAGACAAAAGGTGAACAGGTAGATGGACACCCTTGTACACAAGAAACCCTTGATGATAATAATGATGACATCATGTGGCCGTTGGCACTAAAGGTTGTGCTCGTGTTGATCTTCTGTTTGCTTTGTGATTGCTATAAAAGCGCATTATTACAAATGGCTTGGCATCACTATCTCAAGATGACAGTGAAATGAAAATACTCTTGTTGGTTTGATTTTCTTCACAAATACTCACATCCAGCCTGTCCAGATCTTCTAGAAAAGGGTTCTTCTCAGCTGGAGTTTCTTCGTGCATCATGAGGCTTCCCTCCCTGCCAGATGGAGCACAGTTTGAAATCAAAAAGACCAAGACCTGTCTAACATTTTGCTTCCATATCAGTTAGGGAAAGAAAGGGAAAGTAGGCAGATCTGATAGAGGTTTGACCTTTAACTCAAATATTTAACAGTAAGTGAGCACTTTGAGGATTCTTGTACATTATTTCATTACATTAAAAGTTAAGTATCAAGAAAATAATGAGTTAACATTACATGTCACTTGTTAGACGCTTTTATCCAAAGCGACTTACATACTCAATACTGTGGGCAATCCCCACAGGAGCACTTTGGGGTGAAGTGTCTCGGACACAACGACATGCTGACTGCAGTGGGGTTTGAACCTGTGACCCCCTGTTCCGAACACCTACGCACAACCCACTGCACCACACGCCTCCTGTTAAAGGTGCCAAAATCCACCAGGAATACACTGTACCTTTCACTTAGCGCTGCTGACATGATTAGAAATCACCTGTCCTGAGACTTGTGGTGTGAGATACTCCGATGGACATCTTACTAGTTTATAACATGCTATAGACCAAACAATGATCTGAATAATCTAGACTTCTTGGCAGATTTACAGATAATGAAAACAAGTGTTAGTTTCAGTCCTACTATAAATACAACACAGTTTGTTGTGCCCTTAAAATCTGTAAACACACAGGAAGTAATGCACACGCAGAGACACTTTCATCTACCATGTGACAGCGGAGGCCTCTTCGCTGGCGTCATACAGACTTCCCTCCTGCCGTAGAGTCCGGAGACTTCCTGTTATAGAAATGTGTGACATCAGCTTAGCCAGCAGCATACAAAACCAGGTTACTATAGCAACCTGTATCCATGTAAGACATATCAATGTTTTACCCATAGTTAAACTAGTGAAGCAATTCTCATTTTTTTTTATTATGAAACAACAGGATCGGAGGAAGTTACCTTTGAGATCCATGGCGATGAGGCGAGGTGTGTGTGTGACGTGTCCCCCCAGAGTCTGTCCCTCTCGAAAGAGGACATCACTCTGGATCTCACCCAGGGACGTGTCTGGATCGTAGGACAAAGAGGCATCCTGCAAACAGACCCATTTGAACAGATTTCACTCAAGTTTTGGACGGAAGTTATATAGTTCTGTGTTTGCAATGTAATGCTTTATGTTTTTTATACTACTACAATTGTCATTTAGAGTAAAACATTTATGTGGGCTTGAACTTACTCGGTTTTTGCAAAGCATTCAGACCCTTAACTTAAAAAATGAACAGATCTAATACCACACTGTAAAAATGTTCTGCTAGGTTAAAGTCATCCATCTAAAAAACCTAACTGAAGGAAAACTAATGGAGTATCATTAGCAAAAGTAAAACAAATGCAATGTGCAGTGAAAGGGCTTTCTCTCAGGGTTGTATTATTATACATTCTGTTGGATTGATATTGATGCTGCATTACGGTTTTTGCTGCTGTAGTTGTTACTTAAGGTTTTGCTTTAAACTTTTGTATATGCTTTTGGGTGTTTTTATCCAAAATAATGTATCATCAAAAAAACAAACCCTGTCTTCAGCTTTGTGACGATGCATTTTGCAGCTGATCCAAGAGGCTCTTTAAAGATTGTATACAACTACAAAAGTAGATCATTTCATTTGGCCATAAAGGAAAATAGTTCAGCTTATCACAAACAATACAAGTATCTCGAATGTATATGTATAGTTGTAATGTATACAGGACATCATCTGCAGCTGGATGCAGGAGGAGGGTCCTTAAAGATGACTGAGGATGTAGCAAAACCATCTCACGATACACAGAACATATTTCTTTTTTTAATTTAAACCAGTTGATTTATTTTAAATTTGAAGTGATTAATATACATATCTCACTTAGGAATATCCCCGATGTCCGTCTCAAATATGACTATCTGATCAGAAATAAACTGCTGACTTCACACTCTAGCTAGCACCATGTAGCCTGTGTATATGCTAGTTGTTTCCACTGCATGTCCCCGGTGTGTTTATTGAACACAGACTGCACATTCACGCTGCTGCTAACATGAGCTATCTCTCCAAGTTTGTCAACACATGCCATGCTAACGTTGGCTTAGCGCTAGCTGCTTACCTGTAAATTCCACCAGTGAGTCCCGACAAAGTTTGAATAATGACCCAACTGAAGAGTGATGATTTCTCTGCAAACGTTACTCATTGTGACAGAGAATAAACTTTCAGGATAAATATCAAATCCTCTACTTAGAACGTGATAGCCATGTTTGGAAATGACAACATTGAGCAGCGACAGCCTAACACGATGCTGTGTCTTGATCTAAAGAGCGTCTGTGATTGGCTCAGAGAAGAGTTGAAAGAAACGTGATTGGATGAAGTAATGACGTGGATGTGGAAGGCTGGTTCACCGTGCCTTAGCTTCACGTGCAGTCTCGCCGGCTAGTGCTCTCAACAAGAAATAGATAAGGAAAGTTGTATGCGCATTTTAAATTAATATCTTGTCTCTTCTAGATATTTGAGCATTATTTAACATTATATCTGTTTTAAACTCAAAGAAGGATGTGCAAAAGTAAATACAACAAAATTAACTTTTTTTAACAGTGGTGGAAGGATTCAGAATGAACACACTGTTGTCCTGGGGTCAGATACAAGACAGAACATTTGCTGATAGTAAGTAGCAGCTAAATGAACAGTGAGCAGTAAGTCCTCTCAAAAGGGTTCATGTACTTATCTGAAAGTGCAGCCAAGTGATCAATAAAATCACTATAGTAGTTTCATTTATAAAAGAAACACCATACACTATGAAGCAGCATCTTTCACAGTAAACTAGTGACAAATGCGTCTCTTAGCATAGCAATATCATAAAGACAATCACTTAGTGGCTTAAAATAAATGACTGTGGGCAAAAATAGGCAAAAGGAGCATTAATTAATAATAAATAATGTAATTATTCTTTATTATTATTATATTAAATCACATTATATTATTATTGTTGCGTGTTAGCTTTGTAGGAAAGAAAAAACCCATACAAGTGGACTTACTGTATACAAAAAGTGAAATAAATTAGAACTATACCTTTTAAACCGGGGTGTAAATGTACACGCACAAAAAAACATCATGGATGCCAGTGATGTTTCAATCTGCAGTGTATGTTTTACTTTCCAAATATTTATCCGCAAGAGTAAGACATGTTTCCACCGCTCACTTATTTGTTGAAGTCATTTATATTGCAAACAAAGGAGGACATCTGGACCAGAGAACTTTCGGACTGGATATTAAATTATTATATACATTACACACATGTGAGCAGATGTTTTTTTATTGAAAGGCATCAGTGACTCTACTACACATTCAGACATGGAGGTGGTGTGTACTATAACAGCTGAACATCTTTGGTTATGAATCTCTTCAAGGTGGTTTTGACTGATGGTCCTCTCTGTTGGTTACAGGGTTTACATGGAGGGCTGGAACCAGTTCTTCAGCTCCTCAAACTTGTCCTGCAGCGTGGAGCGCAGGTCTTCAGCGGTGGTCTCGATGCGGTCCTTCATATCCTCGGTGGTGTCGTGGAACAGGCCACCCAGGGTGCTGATCTTTGCCTGGACGTTGTCCCGCACCTGAGCGAAGAAAGGGTCGAAACGCTCCTTCATGCCCTCCATGTTGTTGGAGGTGCTGGAGTGAAGATTCCCAAATAATTCTTCAACAGTTCTGAGAAAAAGGACAAAACTATTTTAAACACGAGACTCAAAAGTTCGGATTTATCTCATTGATTGAATCCCATTGAAACAGCATGTTGTAAAATAAATGTTATTATATCTTAATAAAGTGCAGGGTTGAAGCAGTAATTAGGTCCCTTAGTTCAACTGCAACATATATATATATATAACATATATATTTTAACATACACTTTATATGTTCAATTTCACAGACAAATCTAAATTAATGCTAAATAAACTATACTTTAGTTGATTTAGTTTATCACTAATGCATAATTATACACTAATTATGCATTAATGTATAATTAAAAACAGTACACTTTTAAGACAAATAAAAGAAAATGGTTTAAATGTTTATATAAACATAATGTTCTGTCGAGTTATGTGTACAATATATATTAAATATATAAAATCAATATATAATATATAATAATGATTTTGTTGGAAAAAGCACGTTCTTTTAGTTTTAGATAAAAGCTAGCTCAAGTTGTTTATTTGATCACATTTACAATTAAAAAAGCAGTCATTGGCTATTCAAATAAGAAGTCTCAGGTTACCAACAAACATGCTAAATACATTTGCATAAGTTAAAGTAAAATAAGGTCAAAAGGAAACATTTTGCAAATAAACAAACTGAAATAAACAGATTTGTAGTAAATGCATATATGTACGTATAAATCTAGTTGTATGGGGTGTGTAAACAGTTGGAAAACAAGTAGTCCCTCCCTCACCTCTTGATGCTCTCTGTGTCCTTGTTGAGGCGTTTCTTCAGCTTGCGGCTGTAGGCGGAGACCCGGACCCTCACGTCGTCGGTGTTCTGCTCCATCATGGTCGTCAGCTCCAGTCTGTACTTCTCCATCTGCTCCCGGGCCTCCAGCAGGCGCCCGTCCAGCTTGCCGAAGGTCCTCTGCAGATCTCTGCCTAGGGTCCCCGCCGCCTCCTGGGTGTAGGGGCCCAGCTTGGTCTTCAGGTGCTCTCTGTACTGGGTCAGCTCTGACATGCTGTCATAGATCAAGGAGCTGAGGGGTGGAGGGGGGGGGGGGGGGGGGGGGGGGGGGGGGGGGAGGAGGTTAGGGATGGGGTCAAGAATGAGGTGAGAGCAATTCAAGGCCTACTTCAAGATGAAAACATAACGTAAACAGCTTTCTTCTAATGCTTGTGTGAATATTGTATTCTGTGTTAATTGAAATTATCTTTTATTGGACATTTGACTTTAACTTCTTATGTATGTTATATAACTACTTTTGTTCGATTTTTATTTTATTTTAGATATTGCATTGCTAGCAGTCAACAGGGAATTAAATCATTTACAGGAGCTTTGCTTATAAAAATCAAGTGAAATCAACACACACACACACACACACACACACACACACACACACACACACACACACACACACACACACACACACACACACACACACACACACACACACACACAGAGTAACGTGTGTTGCGTAACCAATCAGATTTGTAAAAACAACATTGTGTTTTGCTCTATCACCAGTCAGACAGACTCCAATCAATCTGACAAGAACAAAAGACCCAGAAAACATCAGGGTTTGTTCTATTCAGTGTTAGCAAGCACAAGTAAGATCGTTTACTTGAGTAAAAGTAGCACTACCACCAACTTAAAATGCTGCATTCCAATGAATGCAAACAAATAGAAGTATCAACATTAAAATCAACTTAGATTTTAAAGTACTTACAAAGTGAGTATTATTGCTGATGCATGGTATAAGCAGCGTTTAAATGTTGTAGCAGCCATTTCAACTCCTACATTGTTCACTAACGGGTTGGAATGGATCATATTTTACAAGTGATGACAGAATTCACATGGAAAATGTTAATTTGAGAACTGACTAAAGCAGTCACACAAATACTGTGTGAAAAAATGTAACACGCAGGAAATAGAAACACTTTAAAAAAGTACATTTCAGTTGAATTCAAACCTTAACCATTACACATAGCTGCAGTTTAATGTAACATAGGCAGGTAAAGAGTTAAACCATTCATTAGTGTACACTTGTATTAAGCGATAATTATAATAAATTCAACATTGGGATATTATTAAATAGTATTAGCGATACTGCTATTGTTTCTCTTAATGTGAACCAGTTTGCTTGTAGTTGCAGATGTATCCAGGTAGACGAGGATGAGTGAATAGAATTCACTTTATTGGACTAAATGTAAAACATTTCTTTGAACGAATGGTGAACTATGATCTATAGACAATGACAGTTCTGTCAAAGCAGGTATGAGCATTTATAGCACATGAGGTATTTATCAGGGAACCAAATGTCCCTGGCAGGTCTAAGGTGCAAATAAATAGATGTATTACTCTGATAACTCTTCTTAAATTCATCAGTGTGACGTGAAAGAACTCACTCCAGTTCCCGGTTGATCTGGGAGCTCTTGATGCCCTTCACCATTCTGTCAGCCTTTGAGTTCAGGTCGGTGAAATAATCGTTAAACTTCTCGACCGGGACTTCCCAGGAGTTCTTCATCTCATCCAGAGGAACACTTCTGGCATAGCAGCCTGTTAAAAAAATAAAATTATACAACAACAACAACAAAGGCATAGCAGCCTGCGTTACACAGAGACAAAGAAGATTAAATATTCACTGCTTACTATTTTAGAGGGGAAACAAAACATGATGGAAGATGTTTGGCATTGGATTACGGAGAAATCACCTATTTTGAATCAATGATTGCAAAATGTACAAGTCATTTGATTTCAGGTTATATTTTCAAATCTGTGAGGCCACACCACATTTTGTTAAATACATATTGGGACTCGTATTTGATCAGATTTTTTGAAACCACTAAAGAACAGACAGAAGTAAAAAGAGAATGTGAAACTTATTTGAAATATAAAAGCTCCTTTGGCTTTATTATCTCAGACTTATTGTGGTCTCTATAGTAGACAGTGATTTCAAAATGAAAGCCCAAAAGTGTAACAGGATCTAAATGATAGACATTTCAATCTGTTTTTACTTTATTTGTCTTTCTTCTTATCTTCTCTCCTTGCTCATGTGATTGTCTTCTTCTTCCTTTTTGTAGTTTTTATGTGTGTCTAAAAATACATTTGAACTCACCTGAGAGGACCGCCAGCCCAAGGAATACTGCAAACACCCTCATGATGACACCTGGAACATCACATGATAAATACTTTAAAACTATTTCAACACTAACGCACACAAACGTTTTTAGTTCATTTGAGTAGTTTAGTTATAAAAAGCTAAAATGTTCACCTGTTGAATATACATTTTAGGATGTTTTACTCAAGTGACTCAACGTTTTTACACATAAATAAACTCAAATGTTCAAACTAAATTATTTGAAACAGTTCAAACAAATCAAAATTCTGAATTAACCCATACAAGACCAGCCTGCTGTTAGAGACGTGTGAGAGCTCACCTCAGTGATGTGATCTGTGACGTCTGTGACACTGATGAGCCTCCCTCTCTATTTATACACTGCATGTGACTTACTGCGATCCAATAAATGTGAGCAAGATTGCTGACCTGCGTCCGAAGTTCCCAGCTCCAACTGTGCTGTTGTCACCTTTTATTGCTGTGTGTGTGTGTTATTTCGGCTCCACGTCACAGGTCAAAAATGAGGAACACCCCAAAAATCTGAGCAGAGAATGAGTGGGATCAGTTTTAGATCAGTGCAGTTTACTTACAACAAAATAAAAAATATGAATATGCATTATGTATTACATGCGTTATTTAACAATATTTCTGGTGGATATTCGTGTGTATGAGGCTCACTGGCAGTGGATGTAGGGCAGGGGTGTCAAACTCAATTTAATCGCGGGCCACATTCGCATAAAGGTTGCACTCAAAGGGTCGGTTGTAACTATATAAATGTATAATATATATATAAAATAATGTATTATATTACATTATTGCCTCTGATTATTATCGGATAGGATAATAATTTAGTAATTAACTACCTGAAAGCAGAAGTCCAGGGCAAATAATTGCAAGTTTCTTCAGTGCGCATGTCACAAAATGAGATGCATTGTGGGACATGCAGTTTATGGGCAACCTGCTTCTGTAATGCGGCATGTAACCGTATTATATTGTTTGCAAGCTCTTGCGGAGCCACATAAAATGAAGTCGCGGGCCAGATTTGGCCCCTGGGCCTTGAGTTTGAGACCCCTGATGTAGGGGATTACTTTTGTCGTTGTTATTGTTTGTTTGTGTTTTCCGTTATTTTTCCCTTTGTACATATAACCAGTACAAACCATTGTTTCATTTGTATATGCATACATTTTGCTTTCCATTTCTAAATGACAAGTCCTGGTTATGCATTGTAGAAACGTAATAAAAAGATTTTTGATCTAAAAATCACTGCATCATGAGATAATAAAAAAAACAGAATTCACTTTACTTAAGGGTCAAAGGTCATTCTTATATCGTTGTCCAGCAGGTGTGGTTCATAGTCTGCTTTAACAACCGCTGCCTGCATTTACACAACTTTTATAAGATGGGAAACCTTGCATTAATCTACCTTTGATACAGATTACGCTGAATACAACTATTTATTGGCCATTAGAGTGGAAATATACCTTTGGCCTGAGTGTTGATGATAATATGAACAGGCATGAGGCATTACATACATTTAAGACTTTTGGAAATTGTGGGCTACCACATGAGTATAAATATGTAGGCTACTATAGTGCAGTTCCCGTTCGGGATGTGCTGTGTTGTGACTTCTTGGGTTTCAAAGTGGCAAAGTCGCAACACTAAAATAAATAGAGAAAAATATTCCATGAAAATGATATGGCCTCAGAAAATACAAACCCTATTGAATGTGTGTTCACAGGTTTGATGAATGAAATGACTTAAGTCAAAGTTCAGACGGGCCGATAACATAGATCACATTTACAGAGAACTCAGTGACAAATGGGCCGGTTCTAAAGGGTTCTTCAGTTAAGCCCGATGAGAGGGGATACAGCTGTGCACATGTCATCATTAACAGACGTTGTTTAAGAGTGACGTTTGAGTGAACGAGGACGTCCCAAGTAATACCTGAGGACTCCTCTGTCCTCGCGTCTCCTCCTCGTGTCTCTCCCTCGCATTTTACGGAGGCGGAGCTAAGACGCAAGGAAGGGACGCGAGTGAGGGAAAGGAGGAGATGAAATATTCAATTGAGACGAGCCTCTTGTGTTGCTTGATGCACTCTTTGTTTTGAAAATGTTCTCTATATATCTGTATTTGTCTGATAATTTGCTGGCCAAAAAGCTGCGATGACAACACAGTGCTGAGATGTAACTAGAGCTCAAGTAGAGGAGAGATGTAGATACAAATCTGAGTCCTTAAAGTTTGCATTTTAGCAGTTAGCTATACTGGTCAGTCACACTAGACCGAATAAAGCTGAATTTGTGTATTGATTTGAGCAAGTGTGTGTGTTTCACTGCTTATGAGCTACACTTTTAATTGATAAGAGAGAAATTACATTTCTTACCTTGAAAGTTACATGACATTTGCATGAAAATGTTTGTAAGATTATCTTTGATTCATAAATGTCATTCCTCAAAGGGGCCCAATTATGCCTTTTAGGGTTTTCCCTCTCCTGTAGTGTGTTATATAGGTTTTTGTGAATGTAAATAGTCTGCAAAGGTTAAAATCCCTGTGTTCCCTCCAGAGGGAGTTTTTCAACCCTGGCTGAAACGCCTCCATTGGACTCCCTGTTTGCTTCTGTAACATCTATTCGATTCGATTCTATTCTATTGGCTAGTGCTGCAACACATTGTACTTGATAGGCTAAGGGGCGGGACATCTCTAATGGCGCATTTCCACTGCAGGACCTCGCTCGGCCTCGTTCGGTATGGCTAGGCCTCGTTAGGCCTTGTTAGGACTGGCTCACTTTATGCTACGTTTCCATTACAGTTTAGTAGCTGGGGCAGTAACTATAGTAACGCAGTGTAGGCGGAGCCGTGACGTCATCTTCAATGAGAACCACAGAAAAACAATATCAGCCATTAGCTGTTAGCCCTCAGAGCTCACAGCTCTTCATATCTGTTCAGAAACTAGACAAAAGTTAAACAAGTACAAACCACAGATTGTCTGTGTCATGGCGAATACAGTCGCTGGTTTATTTATGTTTGTAATGGCCGTTGTTGTAAGTGTGGACGGTCGGAGCATATACTGTGTTAGCTTAGCCGATTTCCATTCAGTAAACACACATTTAAAAAGGTTTTTTGCCTGCCGTCTGTCTGCAGACTTGTCAAAGCATTAATTCATGGTTTTTACTAACGCCAGAAAAACTGTGAAATAGTAGCCGCTAGCCGGAACTACGCCAAGTGGAAACTGTAGGAGCAAACACAATAGTGGTGGCTTAAAGCCCACCTCTGCTCCGCGCCGTCCTTTAGATGAGCCTGGTCAGATTTAATAAAAGAAGGAGTTCAAAACACCGGCATAAAAGTTATAACAATAATCTGATTTTAATACAGTAAAAAACACAATACGAAATACAGAGTGCCCTGAAAACAGAGCACTCCGGGCTCCCCGCTCTACTGCCGTGCGATACAGATATCGGGACCAGCCAGTCAGAAACAGGGAGCATTTTGCATGAAGAAACAACAGTATATATGGACATATTTGGGGCGGAGATGTGTGTCGGCTCTTCCGTCCCATTTTACTCCTAAGCGAATCAGAGAGTCCGTGGGGAGGAGTTTGGGTCGGTTGCTCACTCCCCTAGGTGTTCTTACTGGTTGGATTCACTTTGGGTCGGGCCCAATACAGCGAATCAGAGTTCTGGGAAAAAGTATTTTTCTTCTGAACAGAGCGTGACAGCCTCGGAACTATACAAGGTCAGAATCACTTTTTATCTTATACCTGGGTTAACTCCTTTACTTTCCCAAGAAAGATTTCACACAAACTATTCCTTCCCAAACAATCAAACATTGTACACAGATATATTGGTGCTTGGGATTATATTGGCCCCAGAAAGAACCTTGAAAAAGAACATGTGTGTGTGTTAGTGAGGGGAAATGTATGTGTGTGTGTGTGTGTGTGTGTGTGTGTGTGTGTGTGTGCTGATAAGCGGAGGCGTATGTGTGTGTGTTGCTGATATCTGGGTCAAGGAGTTTATGTGTGTGTGCTGCATGGAGACAGGAGGTGTATGTGTGTGTGTCTGCTGATGGGAGGAAGTGTATGTGTGTGTGTCAGGGTCTCTGGGTTATGGAGTGTAAGTAAGAAGGTTTATATATATAGGCAGAGATGGGGTCGTTACTAAAAAAAAGTAATATATTACATATTACATATTACTTTAAAAAAAAGTAATATATTACACTACTTCGTTACTCTCTACATAAAGTAACTCGTTACTTTACTCGTTACTTTACTCGTTACTTTACTCGCAGGGCCGACCCGCCCCTCCCTACAGGCAGATCACGCAGACTGCGGCGCACCTACAGTGTAAAGCGCGCCACAGTTTTGCCTCTGCGAGACTCCACTTGCACCCCCAATTACTATTGCATTAAGGAAGACATAACACAAGTCTTTCTTTTTATATGCTCTAAAATAGGCTACCAGCCTATTTTAGAGCCTATACCACAACAAGCTAACAGTCTGTGAAACGTCAAGACACTAATTAATGAAACCAGTTCAAGACGCATTATTCTTATCATTCTTTATGAGCGCAGTAACGGTAAGGTATCTAATTACTTATTTAGTATTCCATAACTTAGTAACAGAGATGGTCAAACTAAAGTGGTAGAGACATGGCAGAATTCCTACAATGAAGCGGGACATTGAACTGTTCACCCGTGAGAGGGCGATCAACAAAAGAGAGCGAGCGTTGAGGGAGTTTACAGATGAAAAGACTCAGCCATGTTTATGCAGCACTGCACGTGGAGATGTGGTCTCGCAAATCACGCAGATTACATAGGCCTACATGTATATAAACCTGCGGCGGAAACCCCTCTTGTCTGTCAGTGAGTGTGATTATTTTATAAAAGTAACGAAGTAACGCGTGTCGGGGCAATGTTAGTAACTGTAGTGTAATTACTAAATTATAAAAGTAACGCGCTACACTACTCGTTACCGACAAAAGTAATATTATTACAGTAACGCGTTACTTTGTAACGCGTTACACCCAACTCTGTATATAGGATTACTTTAAAACAGTCCCAAATAATACATGTTCACTTCAATACAGTTCAAGATAATACCTGTTTACTTTAATACAGTTTAGAACAATATCCGTTTGCTTTAAAACGCAACCAAAAACGGGCCGGGCATGGCACGGCACACTTAAAGCGAGCTCCGCGCAGTAGTGGAAATGCGCCATTAAAACAGACAGAGCCCAGTCCAGTCAGCTAACCAATCAGACTGGACTGGGCTCTGGTGTCAGACAGAGGGTGAAAAGAGGTGCTGCAGCACAGGCAGTATGAGAAAAATAAAGAGCTTTTTGAACATTAACGCATGGAGTTGTGTCACAGTATAGTTTTGAATTGATGAAGAACATTTAGAACACAATATACATTTAACCTATTTATTGTTATTTTACAGATGAAAGCTCATACAGTAGTAACAGTAACATTATAGCATTTTCCTTCAATAAAAACATAGAAAATGAGGTATTGCACTTTTTTTTCTGTCCCATAAAACCAACACTGATTTAACACTGATGATCAGGTAGAAGAGAACATTTCAAAACTGAGAATAGAGAACTGAGAGGTTGGATCAGCTCCGGCAATGCACAGCATACTTGAAGATAAATCTGTTCTACCAAGTTATAGCCTCATACGAGCTAATGCTAGCCAAATGATCCCAAATGATAGCCTCATACGAGCTAATGCTAGCCAAATGATCCCAAGTTATAGCCTCATACGAGCTAATGCTAGCCAAATGATCCCAAGTTATAGCCTCATACGAGCTAATGCTAGCCAAATGATCCCAAGTTATAGCCTCATACGAGCTAATGCTAGCCAAATGATCCCAAGTTATAGCCTCATACGAGCTAATGCTAGCCAAATGATCCCATAGCCTCCTACGATGGCGAGTTAAAATTCATTTGAATATTGGGAAGCATCCTCAGTTGTGTTAATGGTAGGAATCGTTAGATGGTCCGTATAAAAAGCCTTCTAGGGATGTGACCATGGTCCATCATGCTTTGCTGTTGCTTGAGTACCGCGTGGAAAGTATGTTTTTTACTGTGCTGTTGCAGGGTGTTTGAGAGAAATAAAAACATAAATAATGGTATAGATAAAATTCAATTTACTGGGTCATCTTAGTGAAGGACTTCCACAGAGCCTCCAGCTGCTTCTTCAGGTTCTGGATGTCGGTGTCCAGCTGGGCTCTCAGCACATCTCCGTATGGGGCCAGGTTCTGCTGGATCTCCTGGGTTTTCTGGGTCAGCTGGCTCTCGAAGCTCTGGGACAGGGGGACCATGCTCCTCTGGAACTCCTCCAGGCTCTGCTCCATCTTCTCCTTGATCTCCTCGGTGTAGGGCACCATCTGGGCCTGCAGCTGGGCGACGCTCTTGTCCAGATGGGTCCTCAGCTCCTGGCTCTTCTGCACCAGGATGGCCTTCAGGGCCTTGGAGTCCATGGAGTCAGCGTAGGGGATGGCGTCCTTCTTCAGCTCCTCCACCTGCTTCTGGAGGTCAGCGACCAGCTCCTGGGCGTAGGGCTGCAGGCTGGCGCTAACGGCGGTCAGATCTTTCTCCAGACGAGCCTTCAGCAGCTCGGCCTCCTGGGTAAACTTAGACATGAGATCCTGGGTGAGAGGGGCCACCTGAGTGCGCAGAGCGTCGGTGAGCTTGTTGACGGCGTCGGTGCTCTCAGAGATCAGGGTGCTGCAGGGACACAGGAATAAGTCATGAGAAACTCTGGTTCCTCCTTTAGATATTAACCAGGAATAAGGCACAACATTGTCCCCCCTCTATCCTTTTTTCCAATATATTATCTGTAATAGAAAGCAAAAAGCTAATAAATAAATATGCAATAAATATTACCTTAAAAAAAGGCAGTTGTTGTTTAACTTTAATAGTTAATAACTAAGGATGGTCCTTAACTTAGATCGTTGCATATTTGTTTGAAGGTATTTCATGTTATATGGAGAAATATTCAAGTAGTTTTGAAGGGTGTTATTTTCCTTATAGGCATTAGTTAGTGGGTCTTTTATTCTGAGACTTACTTCACTTCACTTCCCAGCTCGGACTGTCTGATCTGCTTCAGGGAATCCTCAGCAGTCATGGTTGCCTTGGCGACGTAGTCCCAGAATGCATCTTTCACCATCTCCACCTGGGGCTTGGGCTGGTTCTGCCACACGATGTTGGCATGGCAACCTGGTGGAAGAACACAAGATCCAAACATATTATTATTTCAATTGGAATGAATAACCATTTTTCTTTAGCTAAATAAAAAAAAAAAAATTCATCTTGCTCACCTGTGAAAACAGCGAGGGCGAGCACAACGAGGACCTTCATGACTGCAGCTGAAAAGAAACATGCAACATTAGCTCTCAGTGCTTATTTTCCATATCGTAATGTGATATTCCTGGTGGGGGTGTCTCACCTGTGGCTGAGCTGTGATGGATGCAGAGTGTGTTGTGCACAGCTCCTGGATCAGTATATATAGCAGCAGAGTCCCAGAGAGGAGCAGGAGGAGTAAAGTCCAGCGCTCAGTGCCCTGCTGTCACTGCTGCTTCCACATCACAGTGACACCACCACTGTGTGATGAAACCTCCTGTCCTCATTATCTAGCAGACACATTCCACAGCTAGGTTTGTGTTTTTTTTTTAGCATTCATTATTTTTCTTTATATCAGGTTTGTGTTGTTTTGTATTTATTTTTTGGGTATTATTTGTATTTATTTTATTATAATTTGTATTGTTTTATTTTTCTTTTCCTTATTTTGAAAAATATATTAACAAAATATGACATATTGTATATAACCAAAAATATATAAAAATAACATAATAACAGTTAAAGGTGGGGTAGGTAACTTTGGAGAAACCAGCTCGAGTGCGCTGGAATTTGAAAATACACAACCATAAGAAATCTGCCACTTCCTTCAGACTTCATCACAGAGCCCCTCCTCCAACCCAAGCCCCCAGGAAGTGCGCCGGAGTCTGATGAGAATATTCGTGCTGGTCAAATGGCGGTACTACACTTCCTTTAGGTTGCTGGGCCCGGAAACACTTTTTCCCATTGACTTACATTGGGAAAGAGTGGTCTGTAACTCGTTGGATAATTTTTTTTAAACTAAATAAACTACCCAGTATGAACGTTTGTATAGCCCTTATTAAAAACATTCGTTCCTCAAGTTGTAAAAATGTGCTAATAACGTTATTCTGAGAGTTATTTCCCTCTGCATTATGAACGCGCATCTAACCCACGGGACCGCGCCGCCCGGCACGTTCATGTTACGTGTTCAGTACTACATGAGTTTCTCTTTACCCATGGATGCACAATAATAACGGACCATATCGCCTTACTGCCAGCCCACAGAGCTGTAATAATGGATATATTGCACATGTTCGCTGTAATTCATCATTTGTCAAATATTATACTACATGGGCTGTATGATGTAAATCTTGTACCGTAAATGTTGTATTAAATAAAGTTAATATTACCGACGTAGATTAACGTTCCTGTAGCTTCTTATTGCACTTGCAATTGTTTTAGTTACTTGTGGGCTACTTAACATGAATAATCACAGTTACTATCCTTTTACTCCATCACATTTCAAAAAGAAATAGGCTATTGTTATTTTAACTCCACCACAGTAATCCATCATCAGCTTTACTTTTTAGATAAACGTTTTAACTCACAATTGTTCATAACAGGCTTCAACCATAGACTGTATGGACGTAGTGTCCGTGACGTCACCCATAGAATTCTGCAGAGTTGCCGTGAAGCCCTTAGTAGGCGGAGTCGGCCACTAACGGCTCGACTGTGACGTCAGAGTCTAATCCGGCCTGCTCCAAATAAGGGCAAAGAGGCGGAGCTGAGGCGGGACCTGCTGCCTCCGAACTGGAAGTAAACAGAGCTAGCTCAGGCTAAGAAGCTAAGCTAACATGAAATACATGCATACCAAGTTACTGCTAACAGTGTAGTTCCCCTATATAAACGTTACATTCATAATCAAATGAGACAATCTGCAAGAGAATTAGCTATATTTTGTTATTCTTTATTATGCTTGTCATTCACACGTTGAGAAAAGACGGACTCCACCGCCCGGACCTAATGGAGCCGCAGTGGGCTAGCTCCGGGACGCCGGCTGGAGCTAGCCGCCTCCGTTAGCGGCCACCACCACTGGGATAATTGGGTCCCCTATTAACATTTGCTCCCGTTTAGCATTATGGGCGTCATAGCCATAGACCAGGGGTACTCAAATACAAATCTTAAAGGTCCAAAATAAATGTTTCAATAAGACAAAGGTCCGTTTATTACGGTCATTCAAACTTTTAAACAATTGCAACAAGATTCTTAACATGAGGTTGCAAAAACTAAAATAATCTGTATGCAGCAGTTTTCATTGTTATTGTGTCTGTGCTTGACCCCTCAGAGTCGCAGTGTAAGAGCTGCACAGTTATGAATAAAGGCAGCTGCACCCTCTTTCATTCAGCATTCCCATTATTGCTTTATAAATGTATTCCCCCTTGTGTGTCCACTGAGGTTCGTCAGGCCCAACACATCTTCAACAAACTCCCCCTTTGCCTCATCATAAAAACTCACAAACACCAGCAACTGAGCATTGTCAGTGGTGTCAGTGGACTCACCCACAGCTAAGGAAATGCACTGTGCATTTTTTATTCCATCACAAAGCTGATGAATCAAATCACCAGCCAGTATTTATGTTCTTCTGGTTGCTGTGGAATCTGAGAGGGGGATTTGCTTGATTTGACCTGTTATTTCCTCTTTTTGTTTGCCTTCAACATGGTCTCCATCACTTCAGTCATGCATTCTTTTATACTTCAGTTATTATCCAGTGGAATGTCCTTACCTACTGCCACTGGCCTAGTTAAATCAAAGTGGTTACTTTTTTTTGGCTGGGCAGTGTAGTTTTACACACCGTCTTATTTGACTTTCTCAGGACTTAAAACAGTTTTTTGGGGGCAGACCCCCTCAAAGAAAAAAAAATATTTACACACGTAAGGTCATCATCTTAATAGTTGTGTATGCTCATCCGTGAGCAGAGCATCAAGTTGACATGTCTATTACAGCTGAATGCGGCGATTACCATTTTGTTCAGCAAAACGCATCACAAACGTATTAAGATCAACAGCTTTAGTGCGTTTTGATTCAATGCTGAGTACAGCCACACTGACAGTCTCTTCTCTGTCATTGTAGACCGCAAATACCTAATTCCTTCAGTGCTTGGGTCCGAAATGCTTCTCGTTTTGCGCCGTCCAGTTCAAAATGAAATCTCCGCCAATCGTATGTCAACGCTCGCGCCAGGACCGGGGGAGGGGTTACATGACGTGCATCTTGTGCTGCATTCACTTGCACTCGGACATTAGAGACTTTCTCTCATAAATGTCCGATGATCCACAACTTTTCTTTCAAAACAAAGCTGCCAACTGGGGTGGCAGCTGGGGTGGCAAGGCCTATTTTTAGGATGTCAGTTGCCACCCCGGTAGGTGAAACTAGGCTACTAGCTACAGTACAGATGGAACTAGATGAGCTGTTAACTCTCGCTCTGAATTTTTTATTTTTTTATTCTCGCTCTGACTTAGACAGGTTGAAAGAGACACACACATTTTTCCCACCCGCATTCCGCGAAGACCCGCCCTACTGTGCCTCTGATTCGCAGATTGTTTGGGGGAAAAAAACGCTGACTGGATGCTGAATGTGATTGGACCAAAGCGTTGACACACACAGGTGGAACACAGTGGAACAGTCAGACATGCAGAGCGCTGTTTGCAGTGGACATAGCGGAGAATTTTTACTCGTTGCGAATGCGTTGTGGCGATGTCTCACATATAATACAGAGAGATAATACATATGAAAAGTATAATTTGCTCAGAGTCCGGAGACAGTGGTGGTTCGGTCCGGATCCGGATCGGAGTCCGTAGTTTGAGGATGCCTGCCATAGACTATAAAAGTCTTACCCAAGGCTGAATCATAAACTAAAATGTATATGTATGCATAAAGGGTTACGTCCTTAGCTGGCTAATAAGTAACAAGCTAAGCTACCAAGCACACAAACACCTGCGAACGGGGTTAACATGTATAATATTATAATTTTAGACTTCTTGGAAGTTCTGTTAGTACATTCAAGCGCACAGCACGACATTTTAATTGTCTGGTATTTGTAACAATATTCCCTAAAAGGCACAATCACCACGAACACGGCTAAAGCTAAAGGGTCAAGTACAGTATATGCCTAACTAACGTTGTAGCCTCTATGGTATAGCCTCACTGTCAGCTAACAGTAGCAACTTGCTGACAGTGAGGCATGTCGTGTCCATCAAAGTGACCACGCCCTAATTTATGCAAAAACTTTAAGACCTAATATAAATAAAAGGGTCGTGTTAGAAAACAATTCACTCACAGATTCATAATCATGAAGGTGGAATCTAACTATATCGATAATAATATTTATTGCATCCATGGGTAGAAACATGTTTTTTTCTGCTGTAAAGTTGGGCATTTTAACATGGGGGCCTATGGAAATGGCTCCTTTCTGCAGCCAGTCCCTAGCGGCCCATGTATGAACTGCAGTGTGTGGCACTTCCGTATTGGCGTCCCGGCTGTTCCCCAGAGTTTGCCGCTTGGGCTTCAATATATTCATTTTTATATATTACCAAGTGGTTTCATATACAACCCACACAAGTATCATGCTAAATGAAGCTCTGTTGCTTGGATATCACTAGATCTTGATGTCAGCGTAATATAAAAGTACATAACGATTGATGTGTAGTTTAGCATAATTTACTAGCTAGCCGCTAGCTGCTAACTGCCGCCTCGTTAATATAAATCCAGTACCATGCTGTCATGACACGCGGTGCTGTTACGTGTACGCAAATTCACGTGCTTAATGTGAACGAGCCTTTTGGGCGGTGTGGTTAAAGTTGCGCATGCTCTATGAGTGCACATACGGGTACTTCTCAGTAATCTGTGACGTTTCGCTCTCTCAAAAGTTGGGCCATTTTGTCATCATGCGCCATTGAGCAACTCTCATAGGAATGAATGAGGCCCCGCCTATTATACATCCATGCCTCCAAGACACACGAACGCGCACATGACCAATGAGGGCACGAGACAAGTTTGTGCCCAGATGGAAGGCTGACAGGCAGGTAGGCCATCCAGTTATTTTAGCCGGGCCGGCTCAGATGATTGGTCGTGCTTTTTACAGTACTACGGCTTCCACAGATGACATTTTGTTATGGATTTTTTGTCAAAGCACTTACGATATTCATTGCTATCGGGATGTTAAGAGCATTCCATGGAATATAACGAAAAGTGTATCTCGAGCCGGTTTAAACTTACCTACCCCACCTTTAAGGAGAAAATCAAAAAGAAATTAAATCAAAAAGTGTTATCCTATTTAATGTATACAAATCATTTAATTAGCTTACATAAAACAGTGACCCACTTTTAGGATAATAGCAGCAGTTATTATAACATATATACTTTCAAACTCGCAATTAATACTTCCTCAATAAAACAACGTTCAATAAAGATTGTTAATGTATTTATATTTAAAGAGTCCACACAAGAACCTTAAAATAAATCAATATAATCATTTGTTTAGATTTTGTGGCCTAGCTCTGAGAAAAAGCTTTATTTTATGATTTTTAAAATGACAAAAAGGCCTACATAACAAATCATTTGGCTTTGTTGTTGGAGACAGGAGCCAAACATTTGAGAGTTGAATTAAAAATAAATGTTTGATAAACAAAAACATTTCTTCGTTTAAATTAAATAATGACAGTAACTATGTTTACCGAAATCAGTAGGATGCATCCTCTGGAGACAATTCATCTCTTCGTAAAGTTTCAATGATGGCCAGGTGTTGTCACCATTAACCCTTAGATGCATAAGTGGGTATTTTTTGACCCGGTTATCATTTCATAGTCCAGCTATTCCTCAAAAAACATGTTTTGGATATCATGCCATTCTAATTTTAAATTTAAATTTTAAGAAATCGTAGTTTTTGTATTACTAACCCAAGCTTCCATAAGTGGGTATCTTTTGACCCGGTGAGGTGGTTTTCTTTAAGTATCTTTGTAATTAAATTTTTTTTATCATTTCATAGTCCAGCTATTCATCAAAAAAACATGTTTTGGATATCATGCCAATTCAAATTTTTAATTTACATTTTAAGAAATTGTAGTTTTTGTATTACTACCCCAAGCTTCCATAAGTGGGTAAAAAAGGACCGTTGAAACGTTATTTTTTCAAATGTAAAAATCTTTTCTAAAATTATAAATAGTGAAAAATTAAATATAAAATATTTCTAATGTGAACCAAAATATAATACTAAATATTATACAAGTGGTTTTTCTTAACAAAAATGGCATTAAAACACATATTATTCTAATACGGGTCCTTTTTGACCCACTTATGGAAGAGTGTACTGAACCACTAAGGGTTAAAGAGCAAAAAAGTCAAACTAATAGTATAGTATATGAGATAAAAGCTTATATAATGACATTATGTTATCGAAAATGACTCATATAGATTGGTTTAGTTCCCTCCTATGCAACGTGTGAACAGTGAGGAGTAAGAAATGTCAGCAGATAAGATAATATTATTTAACAGTGTGGTGCCAATAATGTTGATGACTTCATTATAACTTAGAGCACAGAGCACACAACACATTGATGCAGCCAAATCCTCTCAGTTTAGAGACAATGCGTCAGCGTCAGACGTTTATCGGTCAGTGAGGTGTGAGCAGGACTTTGATCCGGATTATCTGTACTGAGGAATGTTAAGTTTCCTTATGCAGCAATTCCCTCCTGAGAATCTGATAACACATTAAGGTGAACTACTGATAAACATGTTTTCATATGACCCATGCAAATTCTAAGAAGGCCTGGCAATATCTTAGATGACACGCTTGTCTACAAAAAAGATAGATTTATGCTTGTTTTTTGTTTGTTTTGTACCTCTATCCCCCTCTTCAACTCTCCCAATACATCATTATTATTTATGAACATCTTGACGTTCATTTTTGTTTTCTCACAAGATTGTATGAGTTGTGCTGTAATCTAGCTGCTGACAGTGTTGGATTCAAGTTTAAAAAAGGTTAAATAAAAAATCATGCCATCCATCAATCCGGAGATGGCAGTTCCAGCCGTTCCAATTCATACCATAAAGAAAAAAATGCAAAGTTATATACATTGGACATACTCACCAAATCATCAAGTTAGACATTCTGTTCAGATTTATTTCTCTGTCCCCTCTGCAAAAAAATGGATTGGCAGAAGAGCGTTCATGTTTAAAGCCCCAACTGACTGGAATACTTTACCTGCTGCTATTAGATCTCTTGCATCATTGGGTATGTTTAAACATGCATTATCATCTCACTTTCAACTGGTCTGTACTTGTTATAACTGATATTGATGAAACTGATTTGCTCGACTGTCTCAAATTGTAATGATTGTGTGCATTGCTTGAATTTCACTTAACAGACTGTATGTGGTTTATCTTGTGTGTCATGTTTTGCATTTGGTCTTTTTGTTTATGTATTTCTGTAAGTTGTTGCTATTGTCGGGACCCCCTTGAAAACGAGATGGTGCATCTCAAGGGGTTTATCCCAATGAATAACATTTCTATATACATTGGACAGTCATTGCAAATGCATACATCTAATGTACTAAATGTTTACGGATAATGATATGTTAAATATATAGTAGATATATTCAGAAGTGTAAACTGCTGTAAAACAGTAATTAAAAGTACTTCAAAGGTCAAGTGACACTATTACTTATACTTCTAGACTAGAGTTTTACCTTAGGCTGCAATCAACTATGTGTAATATTAGAGGTTTAAACTCACAGTGTCCAACTCATAAGAATCATCATTCGAATCAAATTGTTTCAAACAAAGGAGATGGGGTATTGAGTGTCAACTGGCTGGGGAAAGGAATAGTGTTTATTTGAGGTGATTCAGGAAATGAATGGGAAATGATACAATGTAGGGACATTATTTGGGATTTTCTTGAGTCTTAAGTCCAAGTGAAGTCCCAAGTCCTAGTAATAGAGTTCAAGTTGAGTTGTAATTATTTTTTAATTGTGTCACGTCCAGTCTTAAGTCATCCTAATTGTTACCAGTACACACCTCTGCTAGCTGTTAAAGATAGCAGAACAATTAGCATTTCCCCAGGTAGTAGAGACCCAAAATGGAGCCGAAAGAGATACAATATTGAACTCAAATTCACCAGAGACTCTAGACTCGTGTGACAATAATGTTCCTCCGTATCTGATGTATAAATAAGCACACACTTTACATCATGATGGTATAATGTGTTAATACATCAGCTCCTTGCACTGCCCCGAAGATGCCAATATCAAATGATCTGAGGTTTAAATGAAATCTTCCTTACATTTTCTTTCTATCTTAGGTGTTTTTGAAGCGTGTCATATTGATTCAGCCTCATAACAATTTCATACAGATGCCTGAGAATATGTTTTACAGGATGAATAATATGTGACGTGGAGTGGCAGCAGTGACCAGTATCTGTCCAGCAGGGCAACCAGTGAAGGACTTTACCCTCCAGTAGAGCTATAAAAGAGCTGACTGGACGTCTGCACAACATCATCACACTCAGGCTGAAGAAGAGACAAGCTGCCTCTGCAAGGTAATGCTTTCAATCATCATTTAAACACTTTATTACTAAATAAATGTCAGATTTTCACTCATTTAAAAATGTCTTTATCCAACAGATTCAAATTCAATCATGAGGGTACTTGTGGTTCTCGCACTTTTCTCCGGTGAGTACATTTTTCTTTGAAATAAATATTAACATCTGGTTGAGTAAATATTAGGGTTCCACTGAATTCTGATGTTTTCTCCAGTTTGCAATGCCAACGTGGTGATGCAGGTGCCTCCTAAAACCGACCTGGATCTGGTGAAGGATGCTTTCTGGGACTACGTGGCCAAAGCCACGCTCACTGCTGAGGACTCTGTGAAGCAGATCAGACAGTCTGAGCTGGGGCAGGAAGTGAGGTGAGACTGAGAACTAACTAGGTTTACATTTTGTACTTATTTTTTTAATTTGCATTTTAAGAAATGTTTGTATTACAAGGCCTTAATTACAACATAAACACTTAAACACATAACATAACTACACAACAATCCACATATCAGAAAAAGGGAGAAAATAAAAAAACAAAAAAAACAAATGGATAATTACTTATAAGGTAGCTAACACATATCAGATACAATATTAATACTCATAAACCGTCACATCCAACCAGCTGGTCATTATAAATGTTTTGTGTTCTATTATTTCCCCATTTCCCCATCTTTTATCAAAGATACAAATTTGGTTTCTTATTCTAATGTTTTTCACACATTTCATTTATTAGATTCTTCCATTGTGAGTTTATTAAGTTAACATCTATTAACAAAATCCTTGTGATTTGTTTAATAATTGCAATTCTTATTAGGAGAAATAAGTAGGAATCTTTTTATTTGATTTCATCTGGTGTTTTTCCCAGGTAATAAACTTGGTTGCATTGTTTATTGACCTAGCCAAAGCATTTGACACTGTAGATCACCACATTCTGTCTAATGTTATGTTGGTGTCTCGTTTCGGTCATAACGCCATTTGCTGGTTTCAGAGTTATCTAACCAACCGTACTCAATGCGTCAGGTTGGGTAGAACTGTCTCTGACCCTGTCACCTTGGAGAAGGGAGTTCCACAGGGCTCTATTTTGGGGCCTTTGCTCTTTTTATTATATGTAAACAATATTTGTAATCAGATGCAATTTTCTACCTATCATATGTATGTTGATGACACTATTGTATACTCATGTGCTCCTTATCTGGATATGGCCGTTTCCAATTTAAAATCTGATGTTATCACGCTGCAGCATGCACTTCTTGATTCAAAATTGCTTTTGAACAGTAAGAAAACCAAAGCAATGCTTTTTGCTCCCAAGTCAGCGTCCTCTTGCCTCTCCACTGACACCCTTGATGGCGTCTCTGTTGAGTTTGTCGATACCTACAAATATCTTGGCTTTTGGTTGGACAGAAATCTAAACTTCAAACACCATATTGAAGTTCTAACAAAGAAATTGAAATTCACTCTTGGCTTCCTTTACAGACTTAAATGTTGTTTTTCAACTTCATCCCGTAAAAGGTTGGTCTCTGGCTTATTCCTGTCCCAGCTGGACTACGGTGATACCATCTATAGATTTGCCTGTCCCACTGTTTTGGCCAAACTTGACCCACTCTACCATGCTGCACTGCGTTATATATCAAATGCACCCTATAGGACTCATGTATAGCCTAACTGTATAGCCTAACTGGATGGTCCTCACTTACTATGCGTAGGATGCAGCATTGGTTTTTATTAATGTATAAAGCCATTTTAGATAAGCTTCCACTGCACATATGTGCCAGATTTGCTCGAGTTTGTGACTCTTACAACCTCAGATCCAGTGCCTGGATACAGGTCCAGGATCCTGCTGTGCGGACTGAGGCTGGAAAAAGGAGTCTTTTTTATTATGGTCCTTGGTCTTGGAATGACCTTCAATCGCGCCTCAAACTGAGGGCACTTGTCTCAATAGCCTGTTTTAAATTGAAGTTGTCTGAGGTCCTTACCACCAGCTGCTCTTGCAGTAATAAGTAGTTTACCTTACTGTCCTAATGTGCACAATGTAGTGACTGCTTTTCGTCTTTTTGTTTACTTAGTTATGTTCTCTGTATTTTATATGTTTGTGTTATGTGTAACGTTGCTGCCTTCTTGGCCAGGTCAGCATTGTAAAGGAGATTTTATCTCAATGCTTTATCTCTGGTTAAATACAAAAATAAAAATGGTGGGTCGTGAATTAGAGAAATACCAACAAATATATTTTCTTCACTTGACATTGACAGGTTTAAATGTAAAAATGTATTCTCCCTCTCTGTGTGTCTCAGTGCCAGGGTCTCTGCGAGTGCCGACACCGTGAATAAGTACGTGGTTGCTATGCGGGCTCAGATGGCTCCTCTGACCCAGGACTACATGGCTCAGTTTACCCAGGAGGCCGAGCAGCTGAAGGCTCGTCTGGAGAAAGATCTGACCACCGTGAGCACCAGCCTGCAGCCCATTGCCGATGAGATGGTGGCACAGCTCCAGAGGCAGGTGGAGGAGCTGAAGAAGGAGGCTGCCACCTACGCTGAGGCCATGGACCCCCAGGCCCTGAAGGCCGTCCTGCTGCAGAAGAGCCAGGAGATGAGGGAGCAGCTGGACAAGAGCGCGGCCCAGCTGCAGGCCCAGATGGTGCCCTACACCGAGGAGATCAAGGAGAAGATGGAGAAGAGCCTGGAGGAGTTCCAGAGGAGCATGGTTCCCCTCACCCAGACCTTTGAGACCCAGGTGAGCCAGAAGACTCAGGAGATCCAGCTGAACCTGGCCCAGAGAGGAGAGGAGCTGAGGGCCCAGCTGGACGCCAGTGCTCAGGACCTGCAGAGCCAGCTGTCCGTCCTGCTGGAGGCTTTCACCCAGAAGACGCAGTAAACAGTCCTCCACCAGCCCCAACACTCCAGATATTTATTTCACATTCACCCAATGTATATTTTACAAAATAAAAATTGAACAAACAAGTTCCGTCTTTTGGTGTCTGACTCTAGAAGACTGTTTCAGAGTTTTTCACAGAAGAGGTTGTCCTACCAAGACAGTTTAATATTATACAATTAAAAGGAACATTTGTAAAGCTGACAGTTTCATGACTCAGTCCACAAAATCTGTTTGTGCAAGAGATTAAATATCAAGAGGCACAATAAAACGGTACAACTTTAAGATACTTGCACATTTCCATCTTATGCTACTTAATTAAATTACTTAATTTGACTACTTCACGTTGATTCATATTTTGTGAAGATAACATTTTAATAAGAAATACAAATAAATTATAAACGGATCTTATTCTGCCATAATGTGTTTATACTCTTAGCCATAAGCACTGATAAAGCAACAAATCATTTATTAATATTTGCAAACAATCCCAACTTGTTTATTTGACTGAATCTCTTTTGTACTTTTATTATAATATTGTATTTTAAAATTAGCTTGCAAACTTGACACAAACTTTTTTTTTATCAATATGTTTATTGATTTTCAGTTTACAAAAAATCACATGCATAGGACGAAGACATAGAGCCAAAAGCAATACATATATACACAGGACAACTACTTTACTTTAAAGAAAAAATAACAACACTAAATTAAATTGGTACATACCACAAGGGCACTCTAATACATCGGCAACCATCCAGTTTTCCAGCAATAGGACCGTATTTCTACAGAGGATATCACAGTCATTTACATTTTAACATATTATAGCATATTATAGCATTATCGCATTATCCTGCCCCAGGTTCGTTCAGAAATTGAGATAGGTCGTTGTTCTTGGTATACTCTATAAAACGTCCCCAGACCTTCTGGAACAGTTCTTGTTTGTCTTTGAGAATGTAAGTGATTTTTTCGAAATGCAGACATAAAGAAAGTTCCCTAAACCACTGTGCAATACTAGGTTTGCCCAACTTTTTCCATGTTAAGGCAATCACTCTTTTTGCTTGTAATAAACACATATCTATAAAAACTTGTTTATAACGTTGTATGTTATGTCCATCCGGATATAGGCCAAGTAGGAACATTTTTGGTTCCAGCTTTAAGCTGATCGCTAAAATATTCTGTACTGTTACCCTAACCTCTTCCCAGAATTCCTTTATTCTTGGACATAACCATAGACAATGGAACAGTGTGCCTTTTCCTTCCCCACATCTGGTGCACGTGTCTGGGATATTAGCGTTACATTTATTCAGTTTTTCTGGTGTAATATACACTCTCATTAGCCACTTGTATTGCAGAAGCTTTAGACGCGTATTACCCGTCTGTGTTTGGGCCGCCTTACAAGCTGTGCTCCACTGTTCCAATGTTAGATTTTCCTGTAAGTCATTTTTACAGGCATTGAGTCTAGAGTTCGAGGATTCTGAGGAGAACGCCAGCAGGAGATCATAGAATTCAGATATGATGCCCTTCCCAAAGGGGTTTTTAATTAAAACTTTCTCCAATATGGACAGAGGAGGGGCCAGCATGAGTCGATCTTGGTTCGCTCCTACAAAGCTCCTGAGTTGCAAATATTTTAAAAAAAAATTACGAGGGATATCGTATTTACTGACAAGTTCCTCAAATGATAAAAACTTCCCATTATCACTTCCAAACAAGTCTTTTAACTGTCCCACCCCCTTTTCAGCCCATAGTCTAAAACCTCCATCGGCATTCCCTGGCGCAAAAAGAGTGTTTCCCCAGATCGGGCTGAACCAGGAGAGAGAAGAAGGTTCGTTCATATATTTTTTACCCTCCTGCCAAACACCAATCATATTTTTAACTATAGGGTTAGTTGTAGTTTTTTAAAGGTTTTTAGGGTTGTCAGAATATAGATAAGTGGGAAGTGGGAGCTTTAAGGAGCAAGACTCAACATCCCTCCACACCGGAGGCCTCTCCTCTGTGTAGTAAAACATCAATGTTCTCAGCTGAGCTGCCCAGTAGTACCACAACATGTTAGGAAACTGTAATCCTCCTCTATCATAAGAGAGATAAACGGAGCCTGGGGCGTCTGTTATTCCATATAAAATTAAATTAAACATTTTCTTCATTCTAGGAAAAAAATCTGGTGCCGGTAGCAGCGGGATGTTTTGAAATAAATATAACAGCTTGGGGAGAACATTCATCTTGAGTATATTAATTCTACCCATTAGAGAGATCGGAAGGTTTGACCATCTGTCAACTGATTTGGAAATAGATGCTATAGTCGGATTATAGTTAGAGTTCACAATATCTTCCAATTTGGGAACAATCTGAATACCCAAGTAAGTGAAAGTATTTACTGTTCTAAAATGGCCAGCATGTTTGGGTGGGTTAGACCTTTCCTCCGAGTTAAGGAGCATGATGGAGGATTTTGAATTATTTACTTTGTAACCCGATATATGGTTGAACCCTTTAATCAGATCCATAAGAGCCGGTATAGAATTCTCCAGATTTCTAAGGAAGAGAATCACATCATCAGCGTAAAGAGCTATTCGATGGTCAAACCCTCACATGTATGCCTGAAATCATTGTGTGCTCTCTCACAGCAATAGCAAATGGTTCAATTGCGATTAAGAAAAGAAGGGGGGATAGAGGACAACTTTGTCTACAGCCCCTACCGATCCTTATCGGCTTTGATATGATTGGTAATTATTTCTGCATACGGGTCGTTGTATAAAAGTTTTACCCAATTACAAAAATTCTCCCCAAAGCCAAAGAAGTTCAAACAAATAGGACCATTCCACCCTGTCAAAAGCTTTTTCAGCATCTAATGCCAAGAGAGCTGTATCTGCCGCCCCCCTTTGGTCATGTAGAATGTTCAAAACCCGTCTCACATTGTGAAATCCCTGACAGCCAACCATGAACCCATTTTGATCCTCTTTTATAATTTCCGGCAGCAGGCCTTCCAGTCTTCTTGCCAAGATCTTACAAAGTATCTTCAAGTCTGAGTTTAGGAGGCTTATCGGGCGCATATTTTCGCACTTGTCATTTGATTTCCCAGGTTTTGGCAGAAGTGTGATCAGCGCCCCTCTCAGGGTGGGAGGAAGTATTCCATTTTGAATAGATTCAATAAACATTTGCAAAAGGGGTGCCTTTAATTTCGCTTCAAATTTTTTATAGATATGGGCAGGCCATCCGGTCCTGCTGCTTTCCCCGATTTCATGCTCTTCACTGCCTCGGAAATCTCCTCCAAAGACAATACATTCTCTAATTTCAAACTTTCCTCATCCGATAATTTGGGAATCGTGAGGCTATCTAAGAATGGACTCTGAAGCATTGTCCCCTCGTCTATTTCAGAGCTGTATAATCTTTCATAATAATCCCTGAAAGCCCCATTTATTGCCACAGGGTCTACAACGGTATCCCCCTTGTCATTATTCAGCACAGTGATAGTTCTTTCAATTTGAAGTTGTTTTATACGCCATGCCAGGATTTTACCTAACTTTTCCCCTTGATCAAAGATGGATTGTTTAAGCTGCAGTAAATTAGCTGCTGCTTTAGAGGCTGACATTTCATTATATTGTGCTCTTAATAGTAACAATTCTTGGTGTAATTTAGGACAGGGATTTCTAAAATAGGTGTTTTCCATGGCTTTAATTTTGGACTCTAATAATAGTATTTTTTGTTTGGCTTTTTTAGATTTGGAGCTCGTAAAGTTAATAATCTGACCCCTAATAAGCCTTAAACGCTTCCCACTTGGTACTTGCAGAGGTTTCAGAGGTGTTAAGCGTAAAATATAGATCAATTTGTTTTCCCAGAAAGGCTATTAGGTCTGAGTCCTGTAACCATTTGTGCTGGAATTTCCATTTGGGGTGATCCCTCAACAGCCCTGGGTCTACATACACAATACTATTCGGGGCATGATCCGAAATCAGAATACTGTCATACATACAATCCTTAACTTTGCATACCAAACTTGCAGAAACTAAAAAGTAATCAATTCGGGAATATGTTTTATGAGTATTAGAAAAACAGGAATACATTGATAATCCAGGGTATCTGTCCCTCCATATGTCCCTCAAATGTAGCTCTTTAATGGACTGGTAAATAATTTTCCTACTTTTGTTATGAGTCTTGTCTATATGTGAAGCTCTATCCTTACCGGGTCTAGAGTACAGTTAAAGTCTCCAGCTATAATGTATTGACCTTCGAGAGATGCCAAGATAAAAAACAAGTCATTGAAAAAACGTGTGTCGTCCTTATTTGGTGCATAAATATTAACCAGATTAAGACGTTCTGTATACAGAGTACCCTGAATGATCAAAATACCTTCCCATTTTATCTGCGATTACCTTTGTGACATTTAATGGAATGGACCTATGTATAAGAGTCATGACCCCTCTCGCCTGGGTAGTAAAAGGAGCTGAAAATACCTCGCCCCGCCATCTCCTCCTTATTCTGATGTCTTCATTCAAGACCAGGTGTGTTTCTTGGAGAAAAATAATTTTGGATTGTAAATCCGTTAACCTTCCCATAACCTGCTTCACCTTTTTAATCTTTTGCATCCCTCTACAGTTCCAGGATGTACATTTCATTTCTAGTCCGCTGGTCATAACTATCCACTCCAAATGGACTCTTCATGTAGCAACATATTAGAGTACCCCTAAACAACAGTGCATCAACCCCAAAACACATACCCCGGCCGAAGCCCATAACCCAGGCTTCTTCCCCCCTGACACAAACCTTTTGGTCATAATTTGAGGAGAGATGAATAAAGATGTAACTGAAGTTATATTATGTGTTTTCATTTGGCAAACCACATTTCACGTCGGGGTGGTTTCATATCATGTATTAAAAGATTTTTGGTTTACATGAGTAGTTGTCTAGATCAGTGGTTCTCAACTGGTCAGGCCTCGGGACCCACTTTTTCCTTTGTCAATAAATCGCGAACCAAAATTTGAACAACTCAAATCTATTCAACAAGAAATCGTGCTGTAATATATATGCTTTTCAGCATACAATATTAATACAAGTGAAGTACAGTCAGTGATGTACCTGAACGCGTTCAATGAACGATCGTTCATGAACGCGTTCATATTTTGGGCGAACGTGAACTGAACGTACTGTATTTCCGCTAGATGAACGTAATTGAGAACGCGTTCATTCTCAGCGCTGTATAACGGCGTTCAAAAGTGCGTTCATTCTCAGCACTGTATTATAACGGCGTTCAAAAGTGTACCAGATTTCATATTCATTTCAGCCGAAAACCCAGTTAAAACACACCGTAAACAGGCTTCAAAATAATGCGGAAAACCACCCAATCTGGCAACAGCAAGCTGCCTGTGACGCATACGCGCCTGTCACCCCTGGCTGTCGCACTAAAATATACGTCATCAGACTCCTCACAACAAACAATGTGGAACCGCGGAACCGGCGAGCATTGAATTAATTAATTAATTAGTATGGACGAAGCCGAGAGCAGCTGCAGCAGCACTCGCTCAGAGTCAGACTCTACGGCGTCGGCGTATAAGCATTTAAAATAGTTTTACGTTAAAGTCAGTACTGACTCAGACGGAAACAATCTAACGTTTGCCTGTAACCTTAGTTTCATACCTCAGCCTGGTTCCTACCTCGTGTTGTGTTAGTACAGAGTTATGTCGGCACATGTTTATATGTTTGCACAATGACTACTTTCACTTTTGGTACTTTAAGTATATTTAGATTATTATACTTAATAAAGACCATTCAAGCAGCACGTTTTTCCTCATGTTTTTGAAAATATACTGTAGAGATGAAAGCTGCAACTGCTACAAGTGTGGACTGAATGGGCGGCAGCAAAGCGTTATGGAAATGCCAGTATTATGATTGCTGTCTGTGGTTCTATATGGGTTGTGGCAATCATTTTGACAAATAATAGCTCGCAGCAACGTATTGAAAAAATAACTATAAACTATAAATTAGTTCATTTTTGAAACCATGAACTTTAGTTCAATATTTTGAATTATGAACTGAACTAGTTCATTTTAAAATTTGTGAACTGTGAACTGAACTAGTTCATGTAGAAAGTGAACTTTCCCAACACTGAGTACAGTGCATATATCCCTTATATCCCTTCACAGAACTAAAGTATGCTTTTAAAAAAGGTTTAATGAGATGATGAAATCAAAGCTGAACTGTATAACATAAAAAGGCACACATTCTGAAAACCCAACCCCAGCAGGATGGTGTGGGGGGATCCTTCCCCAGGAGATTTTTTTGAAATACTAACATATAAACTACGCATTCTGGTACACTCTAAGAAAACAAATGGATCTATTACTACCCGACATATTAATAATATTGTATGCCATTGTTTGTTTTTCACTTTGTTCTGACAGCTGAACTTGTCTGTGTGAATTGTGGGTAGGGTAGATAGCCCCCATTGTTCTGTGACCTGTCAATCATCAAACCGGGGGTCGTATTTCATTATGTGTTCATTTGTATCTGAAGTTGTACCCATAGATGTATAAAGAGTAGTTCTACCGCAAAGTTATTCTCCGTGGGGACTTCCGGCAACAATCTTGATTCTGAAAAAATCAGCAAAGATGTTTTATTGAGAAGATTATCACTACGTGACAGAAGTTTTCAAAACCGTTTATGGTCTCCGGTACTTCCAGAAAATTGGGCCTTCAAAATAAAAATATATTTATTTATTTTCAATTCTTTTTTTCTTCACTCACACATCTGCGACCCACTCAAAACGGGTCCGCTACCCACCAGTTGAGAACCACTGGTCAAGATCAGTGCTTCTCAAAGTGTGGTCCGCGAGCACCCCCTAGTGGTATGTGAGTATATTGGTAAAATTTCACATTTGAAATAAATAAATATATTTAAGTTTTCCGCACTCTCGCGGGAATATCTCCGCAATGGAGCAAGCTTAAGTTTCACTTTCTATTGCGTGATATAGCCCAGGGCAACACCTTCGTCACACATGTTGCCACCTGTTCGTACCATTTTCAGGCGATTTATAATCTGTTCTAGAAAAACGATGTGTTTTGGGATATTTGTGGAGTTAGGTGGTCCGCGAGTGTTTTTTTATTGGTTAAGTGGTCCTTGGTATGAAAAAGTTTGAGAAACACTGGTCTAGATGAAGTCTAGTAGATTTGAATTCAAGGATAATTCTAACCTTGGATTAAATGAAATATTTTCCCAAATGTAACGAATAAAATGTAAACTTAAAGTGGACCTATCATGCTATATTTGAATAATATATTGTAGGGCCATACCTATATAAAACATGTTTATGAAGTTTTTTTTTCAAAATACCAAACAGATCCTGCATTTTAGTCATGCCTCATTTCGCTCTATTTGCTCTATTCCAGCCCTGTTTTTGCAAGGGCTGATTCTGTGACGTAGCATTAATGCAAATGAGCTGCAGCTGACCACACCCCCTGCAGGAGAGGGGAGCGTAATCTGAGATCAGCTGCTGGGCTGTCAGAAGAGGGGGAGAAAAAGAGATCTCCGTCCTCCGTGTTTTATTCTTATATGATTATATATATAGTCGTTATTCATTTGTTTTAAAGCTCAATAAATAACAAAGAAGACCTTTGACTGGCACTTTTCTAATTTTGTCCGGAAGATTTAAACTTTAACGGACATGTTGACCGGCGGAAAAAAATCTAACTGAAACTCTGCCACACGGTCCCCTCGTTCCTTGGAAGAGGCGGAGAGGTGGGTGTTTGTCATCTGCTGATGGACTACCGGAGAGAATTACAGCAGGAGGAGCAAACGCTTGCCTTAGGGAGGGAGAAAAAGAGCCACAGCGGAGAATAAACAGAAGGGCAACCATGCGCGGGAAGTCTTCTTCACTGCTTTTTTTTTGCATGATAGGTATGGAGTCAGATTTGGGTCAATATTCTAGCGCGTAAAACAAGCTACTCACGAGCGGAAAATGTGCTTTTACACGCGCATAAAATGACCCTCGCGCGCAGATTAAACCCCCGCGAGCGGCTCTGCGCTCACTCGCGAGAGAGACAGCCATCTTGCTCGCTCGCGGGAGTATCAGCCTCGCGGAGTCTGTCTACGCGCGCGTGAAAAGTTTCTGGCACTTTGGGGCGGAGCCACTGGACTTTGATTGACAGCTGCCAGGAAACCCGGAGTTGCCAGGTTTGATAAATGCCTTAACTACCAAGAGCCGAGCAGTGACGGCAGCAAAATCAGTTGGACGAGATTGAATGGTAAAGTTGTCCATAAAAAACTATTATATTCGTAAAGTGTACAGCGAATATATATATATATATATATATAAATTAATTTTATATAAAACAATATATTTTTGAGTGGGCTGTATCTGTCGAAAATTGCATATATATATATATAAAAATAAATTTTATATAAAACAATATATTTTTGAGTGGGCTGTATCTGTCAAATTGCATATATATATATATATATATTAATGCTGTCAAAATTATCGCGTTAACGGCGGTAATTACTTTTTTTAATTAATTGCGTTCAAATATTTAACGCATTTAACGCATGTGCAGAATGTCCCGCCAGTGGCAGCGCCGGGGTATGGCTGGGGGTAGGCTACACCCATACCAAGAAATGGCTTAGCCCCACCATGAAAAATGATGTTAAACTAAGCAAAATAAAGTCTGCCAACTCGCGCGGAGTAAATTGCACAGACAGCCGTTAGTAAGACTGATTTCAGTAGCCACTTGTCTGGAAATACCGAAGACCAGAAACGGTTTTGAAAACTTTTGTCACGTAGTGTTCATCTTCTCAATAGAACATCTTTGATAATGTCTTCTGGCCAATCAGAATCAAGATAACGGCGTGGTGTTGTTGCAGGACGGATAATACTTTTGCTGTAGTACAGGGGTGCACATAACTGGTACGCAGGTTATGTGCGTAATCTGAAATGCGTACCGTCACTTGTGTCACAAACCGCATTTGCATACCTACGTACTTGTGAAGCTTTTCCAGAAGGCGGTTAGATCACCGGACGACAGAGTCGGTCTCCGTGTGCACAGACAGGGCTGCTGTTAACGTCGGTCTGTACAACGGAATTGTGCCAAAACTACGCCAACCGGCTGCGGAGGGAGACTCCCCCCTTCACTGGAGAACTGCGCTAAAACAGCTGATCACAACGTTCACACTCCGTGGTCACGAAGTACTCCACTAGCCCCCCCACCGACTTTCCTGAAGTACTCCCCCGTTGATAGAAATCAACACGTAATGAATTAAGACCCCACGGTTTGATGATTGATAGGTGTGTGGGCTGTCTTTCATTTTGACACGCAGAATTTTTTTATAATAAACATTGATACTGTAGCCTATGTTAAATGGATATATCCGCCTTCTTTCATTTATCTTTCCATTCCCACAACAATATACATAAAGAAATGGCATATTTTGGACATAGTTCGAATGGTGATTAATCATGATTAATTAATTTTTAAGCTGTGATTAATCTGATTAAAATTTGTAATCGTTTGACAGCCCTAATATATATATAAATTAATTTTATATAAAACAATATATTTTTGAGTGGGCTGTATCTGTCGAAAATTGCATATATATATATAAATGGTTGTAAAAATTGTTTTTTTATTTGCTTGATACAAAAGGATATTCTTTATAACCAATTGCTTTATTATCACGCATTTGTAATATTTGTATGCTAGAACTGTTGTATTCTTTTTGAAAAATAAAAAATAAATAGCTCACTTGTCATTCATTTTTATCCTTAATTATCCATCCAACACTGAAAAGGTGGTCCTTGTGAAGAATCTCATCACTATATTCCCTCAGCTGAAAGTCATTTACAACAATAGTTTGCTGAAGATTAAGTTTGTTTTAACCAAGGTATAAGGTTTTTTTCGGTGTGATTTTATGAATGATCTATTCTGTCAACATTTGATGAATTAGAAAAATATTAATATTTTTAAATGTTAACTGTTAGGGAAATAATTGTCATAGACGCCAAGATGTGACGTACAGGACCAACCCTGACGTCTGTTTACCTCCTTTAAGGACACAGGCTGCTTAGCCAATAATGTTATTGTTCCCATTCTGTGACCGGTCAATACTGGGTCACAGATGGTCTGTGTTGTGGGTACACACTGGGACACTTCCTTCTCTGTATTTGTGGACTCCAAGGTGAAATCTTCGAGGTCATAAGTGTCCGACGCAAGTAGCTCAGTGTTCCCACACTGTTTAGGCTATCTCCTCAAATATGTTGTTTACTCTCTGCGAAACCAGTTAGATGGGCTGGCAAGAGAGAGGCTCTCCAGAATTGACGTGGCAACTCTACCGTGAAGTCAGAACCTCTGACTCTTGGACTTGTGATGTGAATCCTCCGGCCGTAACTCCAAATAAACCATCATGTGTTTGACATCAAAGCTACTGCTCCTACCGTGTCTCCTTCCTGAGTCGGTGACTCCCACTGCATAGCTACACAGAAGTTTCCTCTACAAATTGGCGTTGTCGGCAGGATGCCAACAGATCTTCAGATTCTGGTAAGTGTGATTTTCAAATCTACATTTGGACATTGCCTTATCAGAATCTGTGATTGACGGTATCCTAAAATTATCTGTGAAACTGATCGGCTGCGTTTCCTTTTGGTTAATGAACATTTGGGGATGATAAACCCAGGAGATCAGTGTCTGGGGACTCAGTCCTGGCTTATTTCCTCTGTGTATGCTGCTCGGGACGGAAGTGCCATACAGGCATACACAGCTCATGTTTAGAGATACCTTAAAGAAAGGGCATCAGTGAAGTGGAGCTTCTGTGTGAATTGAAAGCAATGTAAAAGATTTGTATTGGACAAATCGCCGGATTTTGAGGGTCTTAGCGGCCAAACAGCAGTTGAAAATAAGCAGCCAGAGATATTTACTGCTATCACCTCTCTGTAAAAACACGGCTCCAGCTGCAGCCTTGCGTGTGTGTGTAAAACCTCCCTGCGTGTGTGTGGGGCTGGAGCAGTGCAGGCTGAGAGGGAGAAAGTCACAGCTTATTGCCTATAGGCTTTAACTCACGGCACCACCGTCCTTCAAACGGGACGGTCTAAAAGCACTCGTTGTTTAGGACCGCTTTTCTCATAGTAAGACGGGCCAGCGCGAAGTGCGTGCATCACCCGATGCGCTACGGTTCTCTGGAGCAGGTAGCGGTCAGGAGTGCATACATACAATTATAGGCTAATTGATCAGAGGTGTGTAGTGGCAAGTAAGCATAGGCAAACTGTGTTTCACCTTGAGGTGAACTCGATGGCGAGTAGATATAGGCTGGTCGTACGGACTACAGTCAACTGAGCTGTTGTTTGGAGAGAAAGGGCAGGGAAAAAGTCTGTGGGCTCCGATCGGGGGGGCACAGCGCCACTAGAAACAAATAGCCTAGTGGTTGTCGCAAGAGGATAAGCTTAGTTATCGCTCTTGGACGGCTTTCAGGCACCGATCAATAACTTGTATACAAGGGTGAGGCGTGAGAAGACGCCCCACTAATTCCCCACCCCCTCTAAGATCTCTAAAATCCGGACTAAATTGAGCTGGATGAGCTTTGCTGTCGCGCTGGTGTTTATTACGAGTTCATGTTTTGTTTGTCTGATTGTTTGTATGGGGGGTCTATATTGGTTTGTCCCGCCGTCTTGTGTATGTTTTGTAACAACTAATAATGAATCAGTCCATAGACAGGGTAAAATGAACTAAACTTTAGTTATCTCACCAAAAGTAAATGACCTGAGAAAAATAAAAAGTGTTTTTATGTCCTGCCTCTGAGTGCAGGGGAAAATGTAAACAAGAAGCACACTGTTCAGGGTGAGCGCTAGGTGTAAGAAGAAAATAAGATTATATTGCTTTAAGAATCCATTCTTAAATGGTATTGCTGGAATGTTAAGATATCTTTGTGACCTTGTATAAACCCTATGCCCGTCCTGCGCCCCGAGACCCTCAGAGACCTGCCTGAGGAGATCAGGGTTGCAAAATCTGTTTTTGTAGGTCAATGTTGTATTATTTGTTTCATTTATTCTTAATCTATGTATTGTATAGTAATAATGAATAAAAACGTAATGTATTGAACACATTCCGAAACAAAGCAGATAAGCAGAACAAGACTCAGACATAATACTAATTGTTGTTGAAACCTTTTGCGCTGTTGCAGCAAAATGGAAACTGTGTTAATTATTCTGTTCCAACTGGCCACTGGAATCAGATGATTAATATAAGTTGAAGTTCAATTACAGCTTTAAAAATTGTTTAACATTCTTTATTAAACTGCTTCAAATTATTTCTAGTATCAACCAATTGGTCTCTATAGACATTACTAAAATTAAAACAGTTGTTAAACTAAAGTTTTCTGAAACCGAGCTTATGAACAACAGAGTAAAGGTCGCTGGTTAAGCCAGGATCAATATATTTGTTAGAGTTTTTATTGTGTGCATAATAAATGTGTTAAATTAATTGAGCAATTCTTTAAAAGTATAATGTTGCAATTTCTTTAAAATAAGTAATCACAGTTAAAAAATAGATGTTGTTTTCCAAGGGCCTCTCTTTCACAGGCCCACACTTTGAATCATAACACTCCCAAGTCCTACAGAGATCAGTATCACTTTGTGTTGCAAGCCAAATCCAGGGGTTCTACTCGAGCCCAATTTTAAATACCATAAAGAAAAGTATTGAACCCAGCTCGAGCTAAATGTGAAATGTATTTAATTAATGTGCAAGTGTTTTGATTTATTTAAAATGTTCCAGTCTAGCTTCCTTCGAGTTTAGTATAAACAACAGATTGGTTCTCATAACATTCTCACTGCTGTGCTGTCCCAAATGTTTTAAACCTTGGGCAGATAAGCACACACACACACACACACACTTTGGATGAGTAATCACTTCATCCAAATTGTAAATTGTTGCCTTCTTTAAAGTTATTAGTAATTCAAGATTAATTATTAAATTAAATGTGGTACATAACAATAAACAAAATAACTTTGAATTGATCATTTTGTTCACAACATTAGACCTTGTCCTCTAATCTCTACTAGAATAAGATAAGTGTGCATGTTTGGGTGTTTTAACACTCCTGTAATGTACCTAATCTTGTTATCCTTTTCATTACAGAGCTGGGAAAATGGTGTATTGATTAGATTCTGATCCGTGCAAAGTCCAATTTTGACTGACTTTAGTTCTAATGTTAATTTGATTTCAACCCATAAGGAATTATTTAGATTAACTCAACATTTCACATGATGGATTAGTGCTCCACATTTTTCCCACTAATTTGTTGTGCAATTAGGCCAATGGTAAAGAGAGACATTGATGACCTTGTGTCCCTTTTGTTGGTACGTGGTTCCATTCTGTCTATGGCCTTGGACGGCTTCACTAAGAATCACCCAGTTCTGACACAGTTCTGAGTGCAGTCACAGAGATGCTATGGCTGCTCTACATGAAATGACATTCCCAGAGACAATGCCGCTCCTCAAACTGAACAATACTGTCTCACGTGGGCCACTCCCCCCACCAAGCCATGAACTGAAAGCTTGACATCTGCTTTGAACACCTAGAAGCCTCCTGGTCACACCAGCACCAACCCTTGGGTCAGTCAGATGGGACTAACGGCTTAACTTAGGGCATTTGGTTCAGAAATATGACTCTCGTTACCGCAGAGTGGGTTGTTTTTTTAAGGCTATTCATACTGCTATGCAGAGGATGCCTGTAGGTTGGCAAGCTGTTAAAAGCCCCTACTATTTTTTAAAATAGGCCTAATGTCAGGGGCCTCTTAATGTCTAGTTCTACATGTATTCACATTATATGGACAATGTTTCCACCTGGTAAAACTAAAGGCTGCACGGTACTCAGGCTACAATACGACCATTCTGTTCTGCTCTAACGATTCAATTGATAGATTCTACATCAAAACAATTAGCTTTTATTGTTTCCAATGATAACGTCATTTTAAGAGAAGGAATGCAAACCTGTTTTCAAATGTAAGGTTTTGAATGTGTTTGACATTTCTCAGTAATAACACCCTCAGACACCCACTATCATTTATGCTATGCCTTCAGTAGTGACTCAGATGTTAAGGGGGTTGAAGCTTTTCCTCCCAAATCAGATATGCTTTGTTTTTCAACAAAGGTATACAGTTCCTGTATAATATATGTTTCTCACAATTGTTTGTTTTTTTGTAAGCTGCACACAGGTGATACTGAGTCTTCTCGAGTAATAGATTACACCATGCTTAAATAGACTCCTAAGTTATTATTTAATATGAGACATATGTAAGAAAAGGGAGGGAAGAGTCAATTATATTGAGTAATTGATTTTATATTGGAACATTTATTTCTCAAACCTGTTTTATGGAAGAGGAAAATATTTCTGATAAAACTAATCTTTTATCAAACGGTAAATGGTGAATTAATATAACATTTAGAATCATTGAGAAGGGGTGATATCCACAGGGACTAGCTCACCTTTAAAATTACAATAACATTTCTCTGCTTTGGACTGATGAGTATATGATTCTTGCATGTTAATGACTAACACAAACCTTACATTTATGCATGTGCATGTGTTAGGAAGGCTCCCAAATAATTCTGAGGGGCCTATCCTATTTTTGTATTTAAATGATAATGTGCTAATCCATTACTTTGAGTTGTCTGCACTCAGGAAAACATCCCTATCAAGTGTTAACCCAATAACTAGGACAGCTCTGAAGGCCAAGGGTCAGAGAGAGAGGGTCACACTCTCCGGCTGCAGAGGACACCCCATCTACGGGCAAGGAGGCACGAGGTCGTTCGAGATGAGAGGATTCTAATCTTCAACTATCTGAGGAGATGGGATGCTTCTTCACCTTTCTGCGCGGTGGGCTCAGGCAGACATCCCTGCGGGACGAGCGAGGACTTCAGAGGCTTCATACAAGGTTCCTTGTTTCTTGGAGGATCAGATGTCTTCCTAACCTCTCCCATCACGGGGGGAGACCTGGATGCACCACTTGGAATACGCAGTTTTGTCTGGCACTGCTCTCAAGCAGATAGCAGAAGGAATGCAGGCGGATGAGCCTCCGTTTCACTGGGGGGATCATACAGTGCTCACTGAATGAGCCACACAAAAGCAGAGCAATTGGGGGGTTTAAATATGGCGCTCTGAGGAAGAGTTTGAGCCAATCAGCACCTCCGTGCTAATCTACAGTATCAGGATGCCTTTACACACCAGACACTCTTTGTCATAAAGAGAGGAGGAGAACGAGTCAGAAAGACTGAAGGACACGTTTTTCCAGCTCTCGTACAAAGATGAACTTTGAATTGATTTTATATCTTGGATGTTTACAGATGTACAATTAATGACTGTCTTTATATTTCCAATGACCAGACATGTGTTGAATAGTGGTGATTAATATATTTTTGCCGGATCAGATTACACTTTCGCACTAAACAAAATTAATTCAGATTATAAAGTATTGAATCATAAGATATTTCTACTATCATCACAGATAATGTTAATATCCTTAATCGTCCAGCAATCAGGCTTAACAACACTACTCTTTAATGTATTATCCATGCACGGAAAGACCTACAATGATGTTTCAAGTATGTAGCATATTTGATCCTCAAATTAGAGAAGTATAATTTAAAGAAATTGATATTATACATTCAACATTAGATAAACACAGAAGAATCCTTTCCAAGTACCATAAGTAGATGCTCAGGTAAGTATGGCTAATAGGAATAATTGATAGACTTAATTTGGTACAGATCAGTGGTAGCATTTACAAATGTAATAATTCAAGGTTTAAAAATGTTTAATCCTTCCTTTCCAGGTTTTTAAAAAAGTCTTTGAATATTTGCCTAACTTTTCCTTTTCAGATTTTGAACAATGTACTTGACTAAAATGAATGTATTGATTTCACTAAGTGCCTTACTCTTGACTAAAGCGTATTTAAGTAAACGTAAAAGTAATCCTAAAATTGAGGACACTGCACTTTTGCAGATTACAGATTGATCAAATCACCATTGTGAATTCTATACTCTAACTGTGAATGTTTAGCTGGATCTCTTACGATCCTGAGTTTTAAAATGCTTTTGACTAGTGATTGCCTTGAAGTAAATCTTTAAAGCGGCAAGCTGGTTTTGATTTTATAGTTTGATGAATGAAATTAACTAATGGTAAATGATAAAAGATATTAGTTTAAAAACAAATATTTAGCTATTGTGCACCTGTGTTTTATGTGTGTTCATTATTATGCTTTTGACAAAAGATGATCAAACACTGATGAGAGATGATTTTTCCTATTATGATTGGCTGTATCAATCATTGTGATTGAATGTTTCAATCTTATTCTACTTTGTGATGTAATTAATGTAAGGTGAGACCACACTCGAATCTGGAGATGCCTATTGAGTTAATTATTGACCAAATTATTATTAGACTAATGTTTTAGGTTATCATAAATGATAAAAAGAGAGGACTGTTAGGGAAATAATTGTCATAGACGCCAAGATGTGACGTACAGGACCAACCCTGACGTCTGTTTACCTCCTTTAAGGACACAGGCTGCTTAGCCAATAATGTTATTGTTCCCATTCTGTGACCGGTCAATACTGGGTCACAGATGGTCTGTGTTGTGGGTACACTGGGACACTTCCTTCTCTGTATTTGTGGACTCCAAGGTGAAATCTTCGAGGTCATAAGTGTCCGACGCAAGTAGCTCAGTGTTCCCACACTGTTTAGGCTATCTCCTCAAATATGTTGTTTACTCTCTGCGAAACCAGTTAGATGGGCTGGCAAGAGAGAGGCTCTCCAGAATTGACGTGGCAACTCTACTGTGAAGTCAGAACCTCTGACTCTTGGACTTGTGATGTGAATCCTCCGGCCGTAACTCCAAATAAACCATCATGTGTTTGACATCAAAGCTACTGCTCCTACCGTGTCTCCTTCCTGAGTCGGTGACTCCCACTGCATAGCTACACAGAAGTTTCCTCTACATTAACAATTATTTTCTTAATGAAATATTGTGCTAATGAAATCCTTGTAAATAAATGTCCAATGAATGTATTCTTGCATTCGATTTTTTGAATAAAAACCATATCCACCACCTGGTATTTCCAGTAATCGTCATTGACACACAATGTGCAGATATAACACAATCAAATGTTAATTCTGGTTAAAGAAATATAACACAAAATGTGCAGAAATAAAAAATGAGTGTGTTCATCTTGGTTACACCTTTATGACACACAATGTGTAAAATGTGCACATTGTGTGTTAGGGGCATGTAACACATTTTGTGTGTAAAAATGATTTACACATAAATAAACACAACACGTGTTGTCCCTGAGCACACTCTGTAGGTGTGTTGAAATTCAACACGTGTCATTTTTGACACATCCCTTCTAAGAGTGTACAGCAGACAGTAGCTAGCAATTTTCGACAGATACAGCCCACTCAAAAATATATTGTTTTATATAAAATTAATTTATATATATATATATATATATATATATATATATATATATATATATATATATATATATATGCAATTTGACAGATACAGCCCACTCAAAAATATATTGTTTTATATAAAATTAATTTATATATATATTAGCTGTACACTTTACGAATATAATAGTTTTTTATGGACAACTTTACCATTCAATCTCGTCCAACTGATTTTGCTGCCGTCACTCCTCCGCTCTTGGTAGTTCAGGCATTTATCAAACCTGGCAACTCCGGGTTTCCTGGCAGCTGTCAATCAAAGTCCAGTGGCTCCGCCCCAAAGTGCCAGAAACTTTTCACGCGCGTAGACAGACTCCGCGAGGCTGATCCTCCCGCGAGCGAGCAAGAGGGCTGTCTCTCTCGCGAGCGAGCGCAGAGCCGCTCGCGGGCGCAGAGCCGCTCGCGGGGGTTTAATCTGCGCGAGAGTGTCATTTTATGCGCGTGTAAAAGCACATTTTCCGCTCGTGAGTAGCTTGTTTTACGCGCTAGAATATTGACCCAAATCTGACTCCATAATAGGTCCCCTTTAAGTGAGCAGTCTGTATAGAACTCAAACTCACACAGTTCAGTTTGATTGAAGGAAACAAGACAAAGGTTTTCTGTAAGAAATGGTATTTATCAGTTTCCAAGAGGTATATACAGGTCATATATACTGTTCCATATGTAAGTAACATAAAAAAGGCAAAACAAGTGATGGATTTTGAACGTGACATGCAGTACCGCCCCCTCCTGTTGGCTGCTAAACTTATAAATCACCTTTTAACAAATACAACGATTTCATTCACCGCACGCCAAGACAGACTAACAGTAAAAAAACAGGAATAAAACTCAAGACTAGAGCGACAGGCACTGAACTCAGGGACAAAAACGAAGAGCTCTGTGATGTCTCTCCATGTGACAACATCTCTACAGTCTATTGGTATGTGTCCGGAGTCCACAGTCAAAATATTCCTGACCAATCACATTATTTGTTTCACTTCTGATCATTATTCAATCGTACAGTATTAGATTTAAATTATTACCTTCCGTTCACCATGTGATGAAACTTAGAGCATGATATTGTCAGGATGGAGTGACAGATGAAAGATGGACACGGTGGTGCTGCTGTCCGCTCTGAGTCTGTCGGTGGGCGGAGCCTAACCGATGGTGACCCCGAAGCCGCACTGGAACTTGTTCTTGCGGTGGTTGAGGAAGGTGCAGAGGACCAGAGAGAGGGGCAGGGGGAGCAGCTTCTTTTCTAACGTGGCCCCCACCACCCAGTTACTGTCTAATGAGCCTGGAGGAGGGAGGGGACGCATCATTAGAATGAGTCATTCCATCAGATATGAGAACAAGGACGGCAAGAGTTGGAAATAATTACTTGTGATTATTTTGACTTGAATTGCAATTGTGATATTATTCATGTGTGATTGATCATTTGTGCATCATAGCTCTTTATCATCAAGTCATTTGTTTTTAAAGAATCTGTACCAAACATACATGTCTTTAGAATACTAAAAGCCGGGATATCTCTGCAGATCCATAATACTTCATTTCAAATGATATTTAGGTTTAAACTAATATTTTTCTCCCTGCGATTTACGTTTGTATTATTGATTATGATTTAATTCATGTTGAGCTACCCAACAGTGTATTAAATAAAGAAAATAAGCCTCCCCTTTACAATATATAATACAAATAAATTATAATCACATAATAAAACACTTTTCTTTTTTAACTTGGCCATTCTGCAAAAGAGCACTTTCACTTTTGGTATTAAAAGTATTTTTTGATGCCGATACTTAGTTTTTTCTTACCTTTAAACAGTAAATTAGCTTTAGGCACATCTAGCTGGTAGCCGAACGACACGCTGGTGTCCTGCATGCGGCTGCTGGCCTCCAACTCCACGCCCAGCTGCAACTGTAGAAGAGAAGATGGTTAGAGGACGATGAATAAGGATTTATAAAAACATCCTTCAGCACAGCGAAAAAAGAAAAAAAAACTGTCAAGTAAATAAAGAAAACTAAGACTAACAAAAAGACATAGGCCAGTTATGCATTTTCATTTAATTATCATAGATGTTGGCTTTACAGCCCAGGACAATATGTATTTTTTTCACAAATTGCTTGCATTTTATACATGCCGAGACTGTAATACAGGAGAGCAAGTACCTGCTCGTTGGCTCTGTGATAGTATGAAGCGTGAGCCCCTGCTGAGCCCACGGTCAATGTGGCGATGTAGTTACTTCCTGTACAGAGGGGGACAAGTCAGCGCTGGTTTAACCACATGAAAGACTACATTATGGAAGTGTAGACCAACTTCATTTGATTCTACTTTTGAACAGTAAGCAGCCTCACCTGTGTATCTGCCCACTAAAGACATGACTGAGCCCTCCTCCCCCGGCCTGCTGTGGTACACCAGCTCCCCCCCCAGAGCCAGGGCCGGCGTGATGGACTGGAGGTAGTGCGCTATAAGAATCCCTGAGAGGAACAAGAGGGGGGCAGCGGCAGATTTCGGGTAAATGAGAAGTCTATTTTCAATAACCTGAAAACAAGTCCTTGGATGAAAAATGGTGACTGAAATGTGATACAGCAGATCACCTTTGGAGAGTACATACAACAAACACATACTTCCTTAATTACTGCTAGACATGGGTTGTTCAATTAAAAGTTTAACACCACCTTCATCTATCCAAGGAATAGATATTATACATTTAAGCTTTTTAAGTAAACATTTATCCTTTAAATCGCAACTATGTAGTGGAAGCAGGAGGCCCACATGTCCAGTGGGCTGGAGAACTCGTAAACCCATTGAATTCCAATTCAAAGGTTTAATTCATTATTGATTTGATTGTAGATAGTTCAGTTAATATTAAGGTATTGCTTACATAATGAAACATATACTCAGAGATCTTATGCTGTAAATTGTACAAGGAACCCTAGAAGCCGGGGCATTATTAGAATAGTCATGTTCCAAATAGGAATTGAGTCCAAAGCAGTTGCATTCATGTTACACTACATTGCACCTATGTATATCTTCACTGCCATGGGAAACCTGCCAATGCGGTGTTTTAGTGCAGTCCACTTGAGTTATACAAAATAACAGCAGCATGCATGGAAAAAGTTGTAATTTCATATTAAATGTTGTTGGGAAAAAAATGAAATATTGATATCAATAAAAGAAATGCATGAAATGACTGAAGACCTACCAGAGCCGACGAGGACATCGGGGTTTCCAAGTGTGATGGTCGCAGTGTAGTCTTCTCCTTTAATCTCTGCATCTCCCTGCCAGTTCACAAACTTGTTTAGCTGCGTCTGAGAAAGAGAAGGAGAACATTATGCTCCAACTGAAGCCAGATTTGTAAGGGTGCTACACATAACTATTCTGAAACATTGTAATTCTAACACTCTTTATGAACTGTTTGAAACTTCACTTTTCTCTCTGTTGGACAAACTTTGAGTCAGCCGTAACCCTTTTTGTTGTTGTAAAATATCCCTTTGGTAGAGTTTAATGCCTGTAACTTATTTTCTACGGTACGAGAAACTGTAATAAACAAAAATTGGGAATGCATATTTTATTGATCTAGCTCCAGTTAACACCACCCACATCGTGAGAAAATAGAAAACACAGGGCTCGACATTAAGGACTGCCCGATGGCCCGGGGCCATCTAGTATTTAGCTCGGGCAATGAAGCCTCACCTGCTGGTTGCCCGATCGGGCAATCTATTATGCCAGTATCATGCAGCTCGCGGATCCAGTAATGAGTGACCCGACAGTAAAACTAAACATATCTATAACTAGTTTACGTAGTTTGAGAGGTAATTAAAATAGCTACGTGTGATATTCTAACCTGAAGTGTGTGTTTTGTCCGCTCACCGCTGCATCTGATTATGCATTATCTCTCTCTCACGTCAGATTAGACTTCACTCGCGTTTATGTCCATATCGATCAGATCCAGCTAGTTCTTGCTAATGATATGACTACCTGCTTATTAAAAGACACCTAAACAATAAGTGTCGCTATGCAACTGGGTGAGGCCGCAAAGTATAGCGCAGCATTATGCATTTGTTTACATGCCCACCGGAACCCCGAGGCATTACCAACAGATCAACGCACAATCAACCCATACAGGACATCTCTTTCTCCACATTAAGTGTACGACATTAGAATTGACTCTTCTTGTCTGTCACATAAGTGGCGCAACTGAAGCGGTATTGCGCTAAAGGGAAATTATTTTGACCGAAGAGATTTAGATTTGCCGGCTAACAGGAACTCTGACGTCACCATTTTGTGTGCTTCGCGGATGCGCTCGGCTCCTCTCGACTGCTGCTCGGTCAGCTTCCGGATGAGGAGGCATTCGTTGGACCAACTCACAGTAGATAACATTACAAACATTTTTAACAGGGGCCATAATAGTGTAAATAATGTTTGTTTTGGCAGTTATAACTGAATGTAATGTTTTCTACTTTTTTCCATCTGGGAAGGCATTCGCCTTTATCAGATGGAAAGTGTCTTGACCAACAACTTAAGTATTTCTTATAGCTATGCAGGGCATGCAAGCGAGCAAACACAAACAAGAACAAACAAACAACTGAAATGAAGAATAAAATTGAACAATATAATATTGTGGTGGTTCATCTTATAATTCAGTCTAGAGAATGCACCAGACAGCATCTAAGACCTGCACAAATCTAAATGTTCTAGGGGGAGGCCCCCCAAACCCTTCGTGCGTCATTTCTCAGGGCAATCTCTATTGGGCTCAGGGCCATCTGTACATTTGTATGATGTCCTTTTGTTGTTCTGTTGTTTATGTTTTTATGTCTTCTTGTGGAACCTACTGCTGCAGCTCTCCCTTGAAAAAGAGATCATTGATCTCAATGGGATTTTACCTGGATAAATAAAGGTTTTGAATTGAATTGAATTGAAAATTAGCTTAGATGGCCCACAGGGCCATCTCCCAAAATCCTTAATGTCATGCACTGAAACAATAATTGAGATAATGTGATGAAGTAAAAAAATAATGCAGTACTGGACTATTTTTTTTAATTTTAATGGCTTTACCTGGAAGGCCAGTTTGGATCGTATTCTGCTGGCGACCTGGTGGATGATCTGAGCGTTAAGACTGCCGCTGTTGTCCATGTCTCCCACCATGACTGGGAAAAACTGAAAAGAAAGAGCCCGTGTATTACTGTTCATGAAAACACAACATGTAAACACCTTTCATCCAGAAGCTTTACTGCAGCGTACCTCTCCTGGACCCATCTGCTTTGTCCCTACGTATGTGGATCCGAACCTGTAGGTGGAGTCGCCGGTGGTGCTCAGCAGCACCGTGTGATTCACCTGGAACACAGGGAGAAGGACACAATTCAAAAAGATCCTCGACACATTTAAAGCTCATTTGTCAGTTTGAAATGCTTAGATACACATTCACCTCTGTAAGAGACAAGAGCTTGTAAGAGACACTCATGTTTCATTTTGTTCGTATTGTTAGTCAAACAGGTAAGGCTTTATGATTTAAATGATGCGGAAAAACAGTCATCTTAATTAAAATAATTCATTTTAATTGATGAAATGTTATTTATCCACCACAATAGAAATGTGCCTGAATTGTAACATTTAAAATGGGAAATTGTTCCCATTTTAAGTAAAGTAAATTCCAGAAATTCCCAAAAATATACATATATAAATAATAACTGATTCTTAATGCATTATGTAAAGCATACAGGGCAAAAAGTAAAAACACATAATAAATAAATTACATTAAATAAATAAATTATCGTATCCGATTAAAAATTCTGATGTAAAAGGAAATGTAAGTGACCTGGAAGTGGTTGCTAAGGCCTTTGTTGACAACTAGCCGGACGCCCTCCATCTGCATCGGGAACACCTCTGAGAGGAACAACATGAAGATACCGAAAGACACATCGGTTAGCAAAATCAGGAAGTGCAGGTATGGAATTATCAGAAGCAGGACTCGGCCTTCTCAAGCCTCGACTCAAATCACTCTCCACACCCTTTAGTTACCTTTGCACTTGCGATGACACTCATCGAATGCCCCCGGGTTGGACAGAGAGTTCTCGGCCTCCTGCTCTGAGGCTGCCCCATCGGGGGGTATGACCGAGGAGAGTGGAGGCATCCCAAAGCCTGGGGGCGCCGTCAACCCGGGGGCGGCGGCCACACCACCTGAGGCAGGGGGCAGAGGGTTGGGGGAGCTGGCAGCCAAAACACTGCCCATTCTGTCAGAGAGGAAATAGATCCAGAGGGTGAGTGTTAGCATGTACATCATCACAGGAGAGGACATTAAAGAAACTAATTGATAAGATTGGGCACTTGTGGCTGCCACACTTTACTTCATCAACAATAGCAACGTTATTAATGCAGGCAGGTTTTAGTTTAATAAAAAGTAATTTAAAAAAGCAACATTTTAATATTAGGGGGCTACCAACAGATTAATATCCCAGCAAGCTAAACATATTCTGGATCCTACATCTCACATAATGAAACACAGAAGTGTCTTGTGTTAGACTTTCTTTCGAAAACCAAATGTACAATTTGTAATGCAGGGCTTGATTGAAAATGATTTAGTCTGAAGTAAAGGATTCACTTCCTGATAAGATAAGCCCTAACTTGATTCATCCTGGAAATGTATGCTAGGTTGTTCATATCTCAAGTGTAATCTTGGTGAGTTACATATGTATGAGAAGCACTTAACATCTCAAGGCAGTTATTCGATTGAATAGTTTGTAATGTCAGGGTTGTTCATATTTTTTTATTAGCTTAAATAACATGAGTAAAGAATAAAAAAGCTAATTAATCTGCAAGAACTGCAAAGAGATTCATATTCTTTGAATACAAACAATGCAGTTTTCAGAAGAAATATTAAGAGAGGGTAGATATGATCAACACAATATCTTGACAATTTACTTTGTTGTTTTGCATGTCGGCAGGATGAAATACATCTTATATTTTGTCTCTGATTAATGATTTTCTTTTATTATTTTCTGCAAATAATGATTAGTCGTCCACAACTCCAACACATTTGGACCAATGTGATAAGGCAGAGAGTACTTATGAAGTATTATTGAGGAAATAGACGAAATGCCTCATTATTATTATTCTTATGGTTGTCATGAAAACAAGTTTTCCAGACAGGTGCTTATGTCAACAACAAAACCATAAGGACATCATCAGGATTATTTCCTCAACAGTCGAAATATTCCCCAGAAGCTAAAGAAGACATTCGACATAGTGTGTCCTAAGCTTCAGGTTTAACTCATGATGTGAGTCAAACCTATCATGATGAGGACACTGATCTTACTGAGTGTAATCGGTGGAATGCCCCTTTAACCTTTCACACAGATCATGTTCATTAATATTAAATTGGAGCAGCAGCAGGTAAGTACAACCAGCTGATAATAAGGAACAATAGCGTTATATGATTTACATCGATAAGAAAGTATTGACAGCTTAATGCTTTTTTAATTAAATGTACCTAATGTTTTGAATGAAACCTGCCTCACCTACAAGCCAGTATGAAAAAGTTAGCTAAGCTTGCTAGCTAGCTAGCTAGCTTTCAACCAGCAGCTGACAGCCTTAATACAAACAGGTTGCCGCAGGTAAATGTAAACACAGACCACTTTGCATGATTAACATTTCCGAAAAAAATCACCTAATATTTTCAGATGTTTCCAGTAAAACCTCTTGTTTTATAAAACATAAAGCTAACGATAGCTACTCACGTTGTGATTTCCAGAGGACGATGCAGCCGGAAGTTGAATCCGGTGGTACCAAAGAAGAAGAAGCGTGTGACACTCCGGCCCGCCTATCGATACATTACGATTGGATGACGGGCCATGACCCTGAACAATGATTGGGTGACACCCCTGTCATTCAATGAATGTGTCTGCTGGTAAGAGGGCGTGGTTTATCGTCATGTTACGCTCAAGCGCTATTGGCTCATTGCAGAGCAGTCAGTTGCAGAGGGGCGGGGTGTTTATTTCGGAGGGCACTAATTGGTGGAGAGCTGCAGACACAAGAGCGGATTTGGTCAAATGTTATGAGGGATTCCCCTCAAGGTCAAATGGCAGCTCAAGGGTCTTTGATACAACATTTGAGTACAGTAAAGTATTATGAATCATTTCAATAAGTGGTACAGGAATTGCTTTACAGATTTTGTCATAATCTTTAGCAGTGCAGTGCACGTTATATTGTATTTCGTTGAAAAAGCCAAAACATCTAGCAGTTTACCATTGCAATCTAGTAAATCACTAACAAACAAAAATACCCCTCTCATGCCAATCACTCCTAAACAAGGATTTTCTGTTTATAATAATCACTCTATTGTTCCATAAAGTAGATCCATGAGGAGAAAAATGGTGGGTAAATATTATTTTCCAATAATTAAGTATCTGCTTATGAAAATTTGACAATTTGGTTGGAATCTTATTAACCTCAAAATCACATAAAAGAAAATAAAACCCTCCTAGACGTTTAAATATGGCCTTAGGAATATGGAACCACATGGATTCTGGCTGGGACAAAAAAGCTTTCAACCATTTTATTTTAATTGTTCCAATCATCGATTCAAAGTCTAAAGCTTTAATTCCGCCTTTATCATATTCTTTAACAAGCTGTGACTTTTTAATATAGTGAGTTTTATTTCTCCACAAGAATTGGAAAATAATTGAGTTTTTTTTTTTAATATTGGCCGAAGAGACAAAACATGAGTGGCATGGATAAATAAGTTTAGATATATCTTCTGCTTTAGTAAGAAGAACTCTGGCAAAAATAGTAAGATCTCTAGTTAACCAACGACTGAGAGATTTCTTCATATCTGTGATACGGTTACAAATATTAAGATCTTCTCTCCTGATATAATTTTTAGATAATGTTATTCCTAAATATTTCACTTCAGGTATACCACTCTAATAGAGTCAATAATGGAATCATCACATGAATGGATAGGGAGTAATTCACATTTTGAAAGATTAAGAGATAACCCTGATGCTTTTGAAAAAATTGAAATTGTGTTAAGAGTTTCCTTTACCATTTATTCTTTAGGAAAATGGATGTGTCATCCGCAAATTGACTAATTTTGTATTCTTTGTCAAAGAGGGTAATGCCTAATATTTTGTGATTCTTTATAATAAGCGTTGTTAAAACGTGGGTGGTCAGAATAAATAATTTTGGGGAAATAGACCAACCCTGTCGAATACCACGTAAAACCTTAAACCTAGGGCTCATTCGGTTCAAAGATACAGAACTATAGATGTCCGAATAGAGCATCCTAATTATGTTGCAGAAATGTTCACCAAAACCTAGGCCCCTTTAAAACCTTTACCTAGTTTGGAATTTATTGGCGATACTCTTAAGAATAACACATCTATTAATGCTTCTTTGAAATCCCACATTTTTCACAATTTGAACAGAAGCTTATTTCCACAAGGGACCGATTTAGACACTTTATCTGTAATGGATCTTATTTTATAAAATGGCCTATTTCTCCTAAAGCAAAAGAAACTCATTTTAAAATTGTTCATAAAATCTACCCGGTTTCTACTTTTTTAAATTCAAGATTTAAATTTGAACTGGAACCATGTTCCTTTTGTAATTTATCTGATGAATCGTTGGAACATTTATTTTTCTTATGCCCTTTTTCTAAATTGTTTTGGTCGAATGTGAGAGATTGGTTGTTACTTAAATTAACAAATATTCCGGCCTTCAAAATATATCACATTTTATATTATATTGATAATTTGGATTCTCCCATATCTGATTTGGTAAATATAATTATTATTTTGGGTAAATACCATTTACATTGTAGTAAATGGAGAGGAGGCAAGCCCTCCGAGTCCTTTCCCTGTTTCATAAATGAGTTCAAGTCCTTTTGTCTGTCCCTTAGGAAAATACAATCTTGTAACATGTCTATAAAGATTTGCAATGACATTTCCAAATGGTTATTATTTTAAGTAAGCTTAATGCCTCTCAAATGTTTTTGTGCCTTTATGTTTTTTCTCTCTCTTATTGGATGTATTATTTTTGTCTTATTGTGAATTAATGTCTTGCACTTATGTTGATAAGTTGATGATATCTTCACCGAGATTTTGTATGTTTTAAAAATGTTCAATAAAACATTTAAAAAATAAAAAAAAAGCTCAAGGGTCTTTCACAATGTTTTAAAAATAATGTGTGTATTCGGTAGCCGACACAGGGCCCTTCTCACTTCGGTTAAATGGATTCCTTACGTCCCTCACTTGCGTCGTTTCCCTGTGACTAGTCCCTCCCACCAGGGAAGCATGGAGAGACGCAAGGAAACCACGAGAAGCAGGGAAATGAGTTTTAAGAGCAATGGGACGTCCTTTCCTCCGGAGCGTCACCTGAAGCGACGTCCGTTTGTGATGACGCTGCACAGCTGATCGTCTGACAGCAGCCAGCTCTGTCCCCGTTATTTCCACACACACCCCCGCCTCTGTTAGTACACATTTACTGACACTGATTGATTGATTGATTGAAAAGTTTATCAACAGCTTGTATATTGGGTACAGTACAGTACAGCTCAAACCATACAATTGTTAAGGGGATGCAGACCAGAGAAAGACTTTCGTCTTGTTTACATCAGGGTCCCCCATTTCCAATTCATCATGTCATTTAAGACATATAAGACATATTTGACATACAGATGGCTTATTTACAATTTTCATACAGGTGGTTTTTTTACATACAGATTGCTTATTTACAATTTTCATTTTAGATTTTGTTCTAATACATCCTAACCGGACATTTAAGACATACCAAGTCTACAGATATACAGTTAGTAACAGAGTCTAAAATGCGAGTATATACATAGATGGGGGGGGGGGGGGGGGGGAAGCTGTCCATTGAACGACAGGTTGAGATTTGTACCATTACCGGGGCCAGTTTTGCAATGCTCTCCCCCGAAGGTGCTCTTTAAGAGAGGTTTTGAAGGTAAGTATAGTTTTACTTTCCTTTACAGTTGTGGGAAGAGCGTTCCACCTTGATGTGGCATAATTGCGAAACGTGTATTCCCCCTTTTTTGTGCCAAATCTGGGTTTCACATGATTTGTGGAGCTCCCTCTGGTGTTATGATCATGGTATTCCTTGACCTTTGGGAAGAATTTTGACATGTACATGGGTACCATAGAGGTGTAGTGGATCTTGTAGACCAGGCCCATTGCAATAGCTGTACTCTGTCGTCTGTCGACACTAACATTTGTATCATCTGTTGTAGACCCAAATACATTAAATAAAATAAGAACTCATTCTCAAAAAAGATAAACACCATTCTTAAAATGTATAAACGAAAAAAGCGATCATGAAAATGTTTCCAATAAATGAAGACAATTATTTTTGACCACTTTGTTGTTCAGATATATCACATTTGTAACTAAATGATACATTAATTGAAACAAAACACGGTATAAACTGAGGAGTGACTCCCGTGAGGTTCATGTGTTTTCTTCACTCCGCTGGGAAACTGCTCTCATGTCAAGAAGCATCAGATCAATGCATGCACTGCCTCGTCCAATCAGTGAGCGATACACAGTAAGGGGGCGGGGCGAGTGTCTGAGGATTTCATCGAAGGATGATCTGGTGGTTCCTCGATTATAGCTCCTCTATTATCGCTCCTCGCTCCTCCGGCAAAAATAAGGCCATTGGAACGCTACTCAAGATGGCGCAGACAAATCAACTTCCGGTGAGACCGAGACCGACGAGCGAGGAAATAAAAAATAAGAGAAGTGAGAAGGGCCCACACTGAATAACGCCTGTCCCCTTATCACGACACTACACACAAGCCTCATCCCAATACCCCTCCTCGACTCCTCTCTTCCCCTCCTCCGGGACTTGACCATGGATGTATAATAAGGACTTGACCCGGAAATCGATCAAGACACGCCATTTTGAAGGACGTCCCAATAGCTGAAATGCACACGGAGGAGTCGAGGAGGGGTGAGGGAGGAGGGGTGCGGGAGGAGACGAAAGGGAGGATACACGCGAGCAGACTACGCGGAAGTGTTTTCACTACTCGCGTATAAAAGCCCCGCCCCCACCTTCACAGCTGGTCCATTTCAACCAGTCTATGATTTCAACAGAGGAAAACCCACAACTGGAAGATGAGTGGAAAAGCGTCACATAAATGTATAAGTGCTCACAGCTCCGTGGGAATTATTATGTGCAATTCATTTCTAAAAGGCTTTCACATTACTATAATTATATTTTTATTTAAATGTAGGCTACATTTTACACCAAAACGGAACACTAAAGCAGGAACAACCATCATACATTGAATTCCTTGACTAACAAGAGAAAGATTCATTCATTTAAATAAATATTTAACAACAAATGGGCCGGTTCTAAGGGGTTATTCAGTTAAGCCCGATGAGAGGGGATACAGCTGTGCACATGTCATCATTAACAGATAAGAGTGACGTTTGAGTGAACGAGGACATCCCAATTAATACCTGCAGTGGACTCCTCTGTCCTCACGTCACCTCCTCGTGTCTCTCGCTCGCATTTTACGGAGGCGGAGCTAAGATGCAAGGAAGGGCCGCGAGTGAGTGAAAGGAGGAGTCGAGGAGGGGTATTGGGATGACTCTGAGGCTACAGTAGCCGGGTTCAGTCTAATTAGGGAGCAGTGTGCACCTGTGTGTAAGGTGAAAGTATTACTAGGAGCAGGGCCGCCGCTAGGGATTTTGGGCCCCATGAAAAGATATCACATTGGTTACTTAAACATTTTTTTCTTAATGTTATAAAATAGTTTGGGCCCCTGTCAGTCACGGGCCCTGAGAATCGTCCTAACTTTTCACCCCCTTACGGCGCCCCTGACTAGGAGCTGATGGCCAATAACCGTCAACTGCCAATTAACGGCATAATATGTGATCGATGTGTCAATATGTTTAAGGATAGTTTTTTAGATTACATTTTGACAAAAGGCCACTTTAAAGTCACTTACATTACTTGTTTGGACTGCTATATTTATAATACTTTGATGTAAATGTTACATTTTTACTTGTTATTTACTTATAGAAGTATTATCACCTTTATTATATAATATACTGCATTATGTTAAATTATAAACATACTTTGATATATTGTACAATAATCCTCTTATACCATCTTGCCTCATCATTTACTTATGTCTCTATTATGCTTTATTTCTACAGAACTATGGGTGCATAATTATTCTGCTGTTTACATATCTATTCAACCTGCCCTTATTAATCATACCGTGTCACTTACCTTGTAACTTTGTCTATATTTGCTATTTTAAAGTTTTGCATTCTTTGTAGTTTCTACTTTTTTGCTAGTATATACCTCATATTATCTTAAATTGTATTTCTAGTTCTCTATCTGTAATGACCTCTGTCCCTGTGCTGCTGCAACACCTGCATTTCCCCCTGGGGCTCAATAAAGGCTTATCCTATATGCATTTAGTTTTTCACAGAATTACAAAAATGCTATCCATTCCAAACAAACCACTAAGAATGAGTGAGTACTGAGTGGTGTAAATATGCTACAACAGATAGAAATACTGGTTATAATTCTTTAAATCTGGTCATATCAATCAACAATGTAATAAAACAGAACACAAGGCATTGTCAATTTCAGTTCAATTTATTGAATTTATAACCCCTGCATGTTTTTCCATGTTACAAAGGTAGAGGACAGAGTGCTCAGCAGGAGTTGTTGGAATACCTCGTGCCTCTGCAATGCAGTTCGTAAGGCGAACAAAAAAAAAAATGTAAGAATTACATTTTTCTGGCACCACTCGAGTTGAATTCTAATGGTATGAAAAGGAAATTATTGGAGAGTGAGGGAGGAAAATACATAGATTTCCAAAAGACTAGTTTTAGGTAATTACAATCCAAGTCAAAAAATGGCATGACAATGTGGTTTAAAATTGTTTTGGGGAAAGTAGGGCCACAAAGTACAGGAAAGACTGAACTCACATGAAAAATATGAACCAACATTTTTGGATTACCACTCCTTCTGTGTTGTAGAGAAAACACTGCAATTGCAACTCTATCCTCCGCTACATTAAAATAAAAGAGAAAATTATTTAAGAGCCAATTTAGAGTCTTCTATCCATGTTGCAGGGGAAATCCTGTGACTCAGCATACAACAATTGTGCTGAGCTCAGAGTTTAGTTTGGCAGGAAAGGCCAGAAGCGTGGGCGAGTCTACATTAGTGCAGCAAATTAACCCATCCAATTCAGTTGAGCTTTGCACAGTAATATTAGAGGCAGTCCATCCGTTAATACTTGTTTTAAGTCAATTAGTCAACTTGTCTCCTCCTCCCAACCAATTTAGAATTAGCAGAATCCCAAAACTGCCAGTTTGAATCCAAATAGTCACCCTTTTAAACGTTTCTTCCAAATAAGTAAAATATCCCTCCCCCCCGTGTCAGCACTCCTGACACACACAAAGATGTCTCGATAACACCAGATGACAAAATCAACCATCAGAATTGATCATATCCTCCTTTGTGACTTTGTTGAAGACTCCTAGAGACTTAGATTTGAGTTTAATGTCTCCATTTATCAGTATTGTGTATGGAAAAAATAAAGTTGTAATAACGGGGAATTTTTTTTACTTTAAGGTTGAGGTAAAAGTCTGGGATGACGTCTAATGTCGAGTCTAAAATATAGCCAATGTTGAGTTTATGACAAGATCAGGGAGGTAAATTTATCTCTTTGGAAAAATTGCCCAAATATTCCCAAAAAGTAACAAAAGGATCCCCTATTACTGTGTGTGTAATCTCTGATGTTATATTAGTCACAAAGGAGATCATGGAATGACTGTCAGGGATGTGATAGGAGACATAACACATTTTAAATAACAAGTGACATTTGTCCTTAGAAATGAGAATGATGTCCACAAATTGAGCTCCTGGGATGAAGAAAGATAGAAAAGGTGAAACAATAAATCACATCCCTGACAACTGTAAACAGACATACTGATATTTAAGTCATCGCCAACAAAAACAAGACCAGTCTGCACATGAAAACAAAAAAAGACATGGTTATGTTTACATGCAGCCTCAATGTTATTAGAATTCTAAATGATCCATACAATTAACCAAGTTGGCTCCAATGTCTTTGAAAAGGTCATATTGTCTGGTTTAGTTGAAGCTGCATGTAAACTTGACACCACACACCACACACACACACACACACACACACACACACACACACACACACACACACACCACACACACACACACCACACACACACACACACACACACACACACACACACACACACACACACACTACACACACACACACACCACACACACACACACACACCACACACACACACACACACACACACACACACACACACACACACACACACACACACACACACACACACACACACACACACACACACACACACACACACACACACACACACACACACACACACACACACACACACACACACACACACACACACACACACACACACACACACACACACACACACACACACACTTTTTTGATTTGCTTCAAAGTAAATCCCAACTTTCTATTTCAAAGAAGAAGAAAAAACCTCCTCGTTCATGAAGCAAAGTATTTTCTTATTTTTTTTTTGTAGAATTGTAAACGACTAGTGTAAACAATGAATCATTTACAATTGTGTTTCCTCAAAATGATTCATGACACATCGTATAAAGATTGCCCAAGAACGAAACGAGGTGCTGGAAATACGTGGTGGCGCTTCGACCCGTCACAAACAAACATGGAACAGGTTCAAGAAGATCTTAGCGCTGCCACGATTTCCAGAAACCCCCTCCTGTTTAACTCAACGCTCTCTCTGGAACGTAAAACATGGAGAAAACAAGCTACTGTGAAGGAAATCAACTTGAAATCAAAGCTTTAAGTACCAGAGAGACGATGCCCAGAGAGCATCTGATAAAACACTTGGCTTTTGCAAACCCACCCAAAAAAAAAACCCCTCCAGTTACCCAAGGAAGCCTCACAGCTCCTCCCCCCCATTTTAAAAACACCTTTAAGCAACATCAAAAAATAAATCTTAAAAGCAAAAATACTTTCTTTTTTACGTCTATTTTCTCATCATTTGACGCTCTGTTAGGGGAGGGGGGAAAACAAAAAAACAAGGAGATCACAGCTGCCTGTTCAGAGATGCTACAATTTTGCTTTCAAACACCCCTCACACCTTTAGAATAATGATCAAACATATCTGTGCTGAAAAAAAAAAAGATATTGCTGCCGCTTCAGAAAGAAAACTGATTTTCAGTTCAATTGAAGGACAATGTTGTCCCTTTAAAGACTTTATGACAACGTCTCATCATCCAGTATTCAAGCTCATACAGCCAGAAGAGGAGTTTCTAATGCAACAGCAGCAACTAAACACTGGGGAATATGCTGGTGAGCTTGGCATTGGGATAGAGTATTCACATATACATTCACCAACTTCAATTTGAACATGATGGGGCTTTAAAAATAATAATAATAATAATAATAATAAGGATTTGCAAAAATGCTCCTTGTTTTTCCACAAAATCTTAATTAATCCGAAGCAGTCGGGAAAAATTAAACACTATTGTTTTGCACAAAACTCCATAAAAAAAAAAGTATTCCTTGGACCCGTTGTTACAGAAATGTGTATCAGCTTGTCGGCAAATGTTTCCATCAAAGCTGCTGAGAAGCCGCCTCTGACGCTCCTGTGCTGTAGCAGCGTGCAGGAGGAGGACAGTTTGTCATCAACAGCTTCCCTGGCCAATGGGTTTACAGTATTCACCAGCCTAATAGGATGTTATTTCGTATTTATATAGAACAGCCATAATGTCACAGCATGAGGCTGCTATTAATCCCCCGTGCTGCTGAGCGGCTAACATCCAGGAATCAGTATGGGGCCTTGTGTTTCTACCCATCTAAACTCTGTATTATTCATAGGGAAAGGGAAAAACAGTCACGCAGTATTTCAATAAAGCTGCCCTTTTTTTTTTTATTGCAACGTTCATATTAAAAATAAACGTTCACATTCAGGATGTTTTTACGGAGATTGTTTGTTTGTGTTGTCTTTTCCCTTGCATAATGGATGTTTTTTAAATTAACTGGGGTTTAGGTTAAATTCATCGTAGTTGTGCTCGTACTCTGCTGCACAGTGACAGGAAACAGCAGGCTATGAATGGATGAGTGCACATGGGAGTATAAGTAAGGCACTTGAGTGACGACAACAGTGAGTGGACAGGACGACGGCCGCTGGGAGTGCACCGCTTCAACGTTAAAGAGGCTGCGATAATGGAAGTCGTGTCCAGAGCAATGGCTTCTGAACAGCTTTGATACTCATTTACGCTGCTGTGTCACTGAGATACTAGTAAACACACTAGGCTCATACGCAGGATGCATGGTCCATGAGTTTGGTGCAAAACAATATTGCTTCTGAATTCATACAAAAAAATGATAAGAATGAGGCAGCTTTTTGGGAGAAAAAGACAATGAAATGCTTAAAAATAAAAAAACACCTTTTCATCCATTTGACAGGCTTTGAAAACAAGAGAAGCTGAAGAGTTGCCTGAAGCTCGTGTGTTGTCTGTGCTAAAGCCCGGCGTGTCCTGCAGGGGAGATCAAACGCAGGTTAGAAAGACGTGTCGGACATTTTTAATCTAGTGAAAGTCTTACAAATCATCTCAAAGCTTCTTACCTGTTATTATTTGCCGTCCTGTTGGCGTCCTGGTTTCTCCTCGATCTCCTCCACGTCGCAGTCTCCTCCGGAAGTGTGGAACTCGGCCACGTAGAGGCTCTTGTCGATGCTGCTGGGGATGGGCTTGATGTCGGTCACCAGCTGGTCCTCGATGGACTTCAGGTTGAAGCGGTCCTCTGATGTGATCAGGTTGATGGCCAGGCCCAGGTGACCGAACCTCCCTGAGAGGGACAGGGTGTGTTTAATGGAAAAAAAGTCTTCCAACAGCAATATTTGGGATCCACGATTGATCAGCCAACAGCTCAGTCTCGTAATATCCGATCTTTTGGCGGTCAATTTAACAAACATCAGGTATTATGGTTTAACATCAAGCAAACAAAAGGTACCGTCACAGCCACACACACACGAGCATACAGTGACACACAGTATAGCCACAGACACACATCCTGACTGCTGTGTCTGATATTGCGACATGTACGTTTCTTGAAATAAAGATCATCAAACTAATCATCGACACGGGGCAAGACTTGTACTGTTGCTATGCCGTTACACTTTATTTCCAGTCCTCTGTGGGGTGGGAGCATTCTGAGGTGTAGACTAGGGATGCTCCAATCGATCGGCCGATATTCACTCTCTGCCGATCGATCGGTGCTCTCTATAAAGGCCGATCGGGAGAGCCGATCACATGACGTAAAATACATGACACTTTTCTCTGTGTGCGGCAAAACAAGCTCGCCAACATGGCTTCACCGGTCTGGCAGTATTTTAAGGTGTCCGAAAAAGACAATAAAATAGCGGTTTGCAACGTGTGTGAAGCAGAAATCCTGCAGCTCCGCCCGCTGTGACGGACCGGTGAGCAGAGCGACACACACACACTAAGAGTTATGCTATGTTCACACCGGACGCGATGAAAATATTCGCTTCGCTCTAATCGCTCGAGTTTCACCACGGCTGTCAGTTGTGTTTACTCGCATCGTTCAAACAAGACGCGCTGGCTCGGGGGCTACAACTACAACAAAATGAACATATTTCACCTCGTAATACACGTTTCTGAATGATGCCGAAGTAACAACATACTGATACCGGTGACTGTATTCGCCATGACACAGACAGTCTGTGGTTTGTTCTTGTTTAACTTTTGTCCAGTTTCTGAACAGATATGATTACAAGGCATTGAGGATGTTGTACGGTTCACTCATTTTGCCATTTATTGTATAGAAGTGTGGGGCAACACGTATATGAGCAACATAAAGCCATTGTCAATACTACAGAAAAGGGCAGTAGGAATAATTCATAAAGCTGACTCAAGAGAACACACCAACAGACTGTTTTTTAAGTCAGGACTCTTGAAACTCAAAGACAGCTGAGCTGCAGACATCATCAGTAATGCACAAAGCAGAATGTTACCAGCATATTTACAACAGTTGTTTGTTTTTGGATCAGACAAGGAAGACCACAGAAGGAAATTAAATTTTAAGCATCCATATGCAAGGACTACTCTTAAACAAATGTGTATTTCGGTAGTTGGTGTACAATTGTGGAATTCTCAACACAAGGATCTAAAGAATTGTATATGTATTTTTCAGTTAAAGAAGTTGTATAAATGAAGAAAGATGGGACTATATGAAGCAGAATGTGAATAAGTCCATGTACTCTGGTCCTTCATGTTTTTGATGTCTCCTCTGTATTTGCCATTGTTATTGTTGTTATTGTTATTATCATCATGTGTCGCTTTCCACCTTCTTCTCCAGTAGGATTCAGATGAGGGTGTTGCACTTTTCTTTTCCTTATACATGTGATGTTTTGGTGTCGTTTCTTTCCGTTAACCGTCAAGTGGGAAATAAGTATTTTTTTTGTGTGTTTCTCTTAGTATCCTAAGATACTGTTATGTTTGGCTGTGAATTTTTTTTTTTATTATTATGAAGGGCAGACCATCTATTTGTATTTATTTGTTTTTTTTAGAAAGGGGCAGGTCACATAAGATTTTATTCTTCTCCCTGCTCCTTTTCGCTCAATGGTAGAGTCATGTTTTGTGGCAATTATTGTACATTTGGTTTTGCGTACCATGAGCGGGACAAATAAAAATGAAATGAAATGAAATGAAATATGAGGAGCTGTGATCTCTGTGTGCTAATTGCTAACAGCTAACGGGTGATGTTTTCTGGTTGAACGTCAGTGACGGCAGGCTGAGCTCCTCACCGCTGATTGGCTACCGCGAGATCGCGTCACGCGAATATGATGCTCGAGTTGAAAAAAATTGAACTCTCGCGTTTGAAGCGGCACTGTTCAATCGCCTCAATCGTGTGATTCGCGCCGCGTCCACCACTTCATGCTCGCCGTCGGAGCGAATTCGCGTCTGTCCGCGTCTCTGCATTGACTTTACATGTAATCGCGCCACCCCCAAACATCGCATCCGGTGTGAACGCAGCATTAGACCTAACACACTTAGCTATTTTATCTACCTCTGGAACAAGCTAAACTAGTTATACATATATGTATTCTTCACTGTCGGGTCACTCATTACTGGATCAGTGAGCTGCATGAGATACTGACAGGCTGTCAGGAGAGAGAGAGAGGGAGAGAGGGAGAGAGGAAAAGAGGGAGAGAGGGAGAGAGGAAAAGAGCGCTTCCGCTCATTTCTCCCGTGTTATTATCCAAAGTTAATGTAAACTTGAATAATGTACTTAATTTGAATGTAATAATTATGTTGGTTGTTGTTTGTGGTAGCGCCAGTGAATGAGCCCCATTAACTGAGTTTTAAACATCACTTTAAATGGAAGATCCCCATAGGCCCCGCCCATTGGATCGGCAATCGGCCGATACTGATTCCGGCGATCGGAGCAAGGCAAGGCAAGTTTATTTATATAGCACTTTTCAACACAAGGCAATTCAAAGTGCTTTACAAAAAATGAAAGACATTAAGAGGAGCATCCCTAGTGTAGACCGAGCCAACTCTTATAACTCTGGCAAACCAGTATGTTGTATGGATGCCAAGAAGTGTTCAGAGTCAACACTGCAGTTAGATCGAGACTAACAGAGACAGGTTTTACTGTAAGTCAGTGGTTCCCAAACTTTTTCAGTCGGGACCCCCTTGGGTATTGGAACTATTTTCGGGACCCCCCCCAACCCGGTTCCCATCTATATTGGTAGGATTAATTGTTGTAAAAACATTACATTTTCTCTGCTAATAATAAGAAGATACAAAGATCCAACTATAATTTATTATGAATTACACATGAACAAAAGTGCTTGTAATAGATACTGTGAATTAATTTGGCCTAATTAAAACTGGTTGGCCTTCTTCCCTGAGTAGTAGATTTTTAAATTCAAATTTCTTTAAGGAAAATATATTAACTACTATTTCTATTGCAGGTTGCAAACGATCATATCACTTTACCATTCCTATTCCACACTAGCTAATCAATTACTTGTGTGTGCGCTTGCTTTCCCTTGCAGATCTTCTCAAGCCAGGGCTGTTGTTTTGAGACTGCCCCTCTCAGTTCATTCTCAATGTTCAGCTTTGATCTGTATTTCGTTTTGATGGCAGCAACAACAGAAAAAGCCTATCTCACACAAGTAGGATGTTGCAAAAGGCAGAATTATGCCCCCAGCTTTCTGACCAATGAGATATTTTCGAGCAGTGTTCGTTTACAATTGAATAATAATACATTTGATTTATATAGCTGCACTTTAAAAACAACGTCATCTCAAGGTGCTTCACAAAGCTAAAAGGAGAAAATAATAAAATAAAAAAATCTTCCCGCGACCCCCCTGCAGTACCTCCGCGACCCACCAGGGATCGCGCCCCACAGTTTGAAAACCACTGCTGTAAGTGACATGGGAGCCTGCCTGCAGACCTCCACTCTCAGGACAGTTCCGGTGCAGACCTCCACTCTCAGGACACCTCCACTGTCAGTACAGGAAGTGACGATTCTGACGCGTTTTTTTTCCTGCTCACCGAAGGACTCGTTTGATGGAAGTTTTCAAATCACAATTGGAGACTCATCACGGAGGTGATGAGTCCGCCCACCGTGCACTTTGGGTCGGCCTTGGTCAAGCCCTTTTGACCCCCCCAGCCTGGTTCTCATAAAAGCTTTTCGCTCAAATGACACCATGGAGGAATGTAACGGGGACTCTGCCCGCCTCACGAGTGCCTATTTTCGGACACTTTTTTTCACTTTCCCCGGTTTTATAATTTTTTTGGCTATTTCACCCGGTTTCTACCGGGGACATTGCCCAGTCTCGGGTGTCCCCCCACGGCCTGTGTCCCCCCACGGCCTGTCCCCCCCCCCACTCATCCATATATTAACGGATTTTGACCATTTTTCTCCTCTCACTGATCGAATGGCAAACGCGACCCACTGTCGGAGGGCCTCCGCGCCGGCCCGGCCTAGTGCCGGTGCTCTGGCGGTCGGTTCCTCCGAACTGCGGGTTCGACTCTAATGGCCGGGAGGGTGTGCTGCGTTGGGGTGGGGGACTTCTCCCACTCTGCGTGTCTCTTCCTTCCCGGGCCGGCCGATATGAAGCGTGACCAAGACGCACCGTCCAGGGGTCCCACCACGGGCCCCGCAGCGGGGTGGAGGTTCCCAGCTGGAACCTCCCCACCTCCGCCGCGGTGCACCCGGCAAACACGGTTGTTTCTCGAACCTTCCACTGTTCGCACAACGCATTTTAATCGCACTTATTTTTGCACAGCGGAACGTTTCTCACTGGATGAGTTTCAGGCGTACCGATTATACTGGAGCACCAACTAACGTTCATGACTTCAGACAACAACAAACCACAGTGAACAACAGTGGGATATGTTGTTTTAAAAAACGGACGGATGGAAGCGTCGATAAGAGCACGGTTGTGTGCAAATTATGCAAAAAGGAATTCGTATATCACCGCAGCACATCAAGCCTCAAGTATCACCTCAATGCAAAACATATAGCAGCTAGCGTGGAAGCTAGCGTGGATGTTAGCCTCTTTTATCGCGTTCACACCAAAAAGAGCCGGTACTAAAATTAGTTAATGAGAACCTTTTTACCCCCACGAAAGTCCCTGTTAGAGAGCAGAGAGCTGCTAGAGAGCAGGGACTTTCGTACGGCTCTCTTGTGAGAAAAGAGCTATATTTCTGATTGGCTGGGCGGATTGCAAACCACGCCCCGTAAAACTCCCAAAAAGTTTTGTGAAGCCGCCATTTTATTATCCTCGCATTAGCATTATTAGCATTAGCCCAGCGCAGAAACGCAGAGAGACTAACTTATGGCAACACAAAATAAAACATGGGAGCGGTGGAGATGAGGAGGTGTCGGCGTTCTGGCGATTTACTCTGAAGGCTGCTGGGACTCCCAGCAGCTTCTACTGAAGCCAGTCCCTAACTCCGGGGACTTCCGGCCGGGGACTTTGGGCGGCAGTATACGCCGTGAAGTGGTTTGCGGCCTGCCAGTAAACCCAAAGCAGAAGAAGAAGAAGTGACGTCAGCGGCTTCATTTGCCTAATCCACCCCCAGGTTCAAAGAGTTCTCATGAACTAAATTCTCATGAACCTTTGTGGGAAAAGTACTGCGGTGTGAATGCGCCTAATGGTATACTAAAATCCATGTGAAAAAAAATTGCTTCTCACTGTTCTTAGGTCAAATATGTATATGCGATTAAAAATGCGATTAATTTCGATTAATTAATTACAAAGCCTCTAATTAATTAGATTAATTTTTTTAATCGAGTCCCGGCCCTAATATATAACATATGTATATAATAAGTGTCACGATCCGATTTTATTTTGTATTTGCGTGCATTTCCTGTTTGGAAAGTGGCACTGTACTGATAGTGGTGATTTTATTTTGGAATTCTTAGCGTGCACTTCCTGTCCTGACAGTGGAGGTGTCCTGAGAGTGGAGGTCTGCACCGGAACTGTCCTGAGAGTGGAGGTCTGCAGGCAGACTCCTCTCGTAAGTGAAGCCAAGAATTTAGATCCTGTAAAAGTAAACGGGTTCTTGCAAATGAGACGGTGAAGTGTAATCATAATGAAGTAGAATACAGCATCGAGGCGTAGGAAGCATACCTGATCTTCCAATGCGATGGAGGTACGTCTCAGCGTTCTTGGGGAAATCGAAGTTGATGACCACATTGACAGCCTGGATGTCAATGCCCCTGGTGAACAGATCTGTCGGAAGAAGTTGGATTTGTCATTTCTCTTGTTTTTCCTGGTTTAACATCAATGGCTTTTTTTTTTTTTAAATGCATCATTTAACATAAGAAACTCACCAGTGCAGACCAGGTTTCTGCACAGTCCATTTCTGAAGTCGTGGAACACACGGTTTCTGTATTCCTGAAAATATACAAGAGATGAAAACACTGCTAAAGAGGCTAGGAAGAAAGACACAACAAAAAACATTTAAAGACGCAAGAGTCAATTTCAAGCACTTTCCAGGTACCTAATAGACAAATGTCCAGATTTCTGAAGCCTTTAGCACCACATCTAACCTGTTACTAGAATTAAATACTGCAATCAATGTATATTTTCTATTTTATTTGACCAGTTTTATTTTGTTATTGATCATGGTTATTTAATGCTTTCTAATGATCCGTTTTTTGAAAGGTGACTGAGTAGAAGTAGTAGTTTTCCACAGAGCACCTCTTCCTCACCTGCATCATCTTGGCATGGATGTAGAAGCAGGAGTATCCCAGCTGAGTGATCTTCTTGGCCAACAGCTCCACCCTCTGAGTGGAGTTACAAAAGATGATCGACTGGTTGATCTGAAGCTGTGAGGTGGAGAAAAAAAAAATCGAATGTTATGGATTTCTCATCTACCATAATAATAAAGACTGAACAATAAAAAGTGAACACTTCTGTGCTGTGTTTCCATTTGTTTATGATAAAGTGTAACGCACAAAGGTTAGAACATCTTCTGCAGCATTTCAGAATGAGATGAAGTGCCATAGTGACTGCGAGGCTTGGACAGCGAGTAGTTACCCTGGAGAACAGCGTGTTGAGACAGTGGACTTTCTGCCTCTCCGTGACGTAGGCGTAGTACTGAGTGATGCCCTTCAGAGTCAGCTCCTCCATCAGGTTTATCTCATAGGGTTTCTGAAGGTGCTTGGACTACAGCAAGGACAATAAACAGATTAAAATGTGCATTTAAAGGCGGTAGAATTATCACACATTACAAGAATGACCGAACTTCCCTCAAATAAGTAATAAAATGTGTTGCTTGATGAGTTTGTTTTGTTTCTCTTGCACTGTAGTGGCTTACTAAGCATTTAGATATGTTGTTTCATAATCACAACAATCTAACCCTGTGCCTGTTGGCTGCTTTAGACAAAGACAGTCCCTGAAATGCATGGAGCAGACGAACAGATCTGGGCACGGCGTGACAACAGCTTGGTGTGCAGTGAGAGCCGAGCGGTGCCAGGTGGCCTGCGGCCATGGAGCCGCCGAGGGCTGCAGCGATCAGCCCAGGACTCACCATGAACTTCTGCACGCTGATGGGGAAGGTTGCAGAGTAGAGCAGGATCTGCCTGTGCTTGGCCAGGAAGCTGATGATATCCTCAATGAGCACCACAAAATCCTGAGACAGCAGCTTATCCGCCTGAGAGGAAGCACAGACACGTTAACAGGCAGGCTTTTCTCCTGACTTCCATAAACATGGAATGAAAAAAATAATAATAATTGTATAGAAATTAAATGCTTTTGACAATATATACTAGCAATAAAGAGCATTTTTCTTGTTTAGTCATGTTTACCTCATCCATCACCATCATCTGGACTCTATCCACTTTTGCAACGCCTTTCTTTATCAAGTCCAGGATCCTACCAGGCGTGGCAATGACCACATGCACTGAGGTGGGTAATGGGAGAGAAAGGTGTAATAACATTAGTATATGATCCTTCTTTGTTGTGTCCATTATCTGTACCTTACATTTTTTACTAAATCAGACCTTATTGATCCCAATTTGGGAAATGGTTTTATTGCATCAGCATGTAAACAAGGCATTGAACATGAATTAAACCAAATAAACAAAGAAATGATTATACAATAAACACATTAACAGTACAAAGATATACATCTATAGAGGGTACAATATAACACAATATACTTTAATAGACCAATCTATTATTAAAGAAAATATAAACATAGGGTATAAAAGTAAATTGTAAACTTTTTTTTAAATGAATCAGAAAAATATAACTTTAAAAAGGCTTAGTGGGTTGAATTGACTAATTGTTGATATTTTTCTGCACACTGTGTAGTGTGCAGAAAACCTTTTTGGAAGTACCATTAGTACGTCAGTGAGATTCACTGTAGCTTCTTACCGGTCTCATCCAGACGCATGATGTCATCTCGCAGGTTGGTGCCCCCTGTGGTTGCCATGACTTTGACCCCCCCCAGGTGCTTGCTGATCTGGATGGAGATCTGGCTCACCTGCAGTGCCAGCTCCCGGGTGGGCACCATGACAAGTGCTGAGGCAGGGAAATGTACAGGTTACTATAGCTATAATGACAGACATGTATTTTTTATTTTTGACATTTGAAGCTTCTATTGAGGTTTTTGAATAAAGCTTTGAATATCTTTCGTCCAATGAATGTTATGATGTAATCTCCTTACAAAATTAACCATTTGAAGAAAAAAAAAAGGACAAATCAGATTAAATTAGTTTGTCCTTTTTTTTATTTGGGTTGTTTTTAAAAAAAAAAAGGCTTTACACCAATAATAGGCATTCAAGCAGAATATTTTGTTTGCTTAAACTAATAATACTGGTTTAGCTACATTTGTATCTGCTAACAGCAGCAAAAGCTAAAATGTTGATTTGAGATTTTAATAGCAATTTGATCAATCTGACTTCTGTATGAATCGGTACAGCCAGGTCAGAGGTCACGTAGGCCATTGTTAAGTGAATTGAGCACGATGAAAATACAGGCAGTGCCTCACCCTGTATGTAGTCCTTCTTCAGGTCGATTCTCTCCAGCATTGGGATGAGATAGGCTCCACTTTTTCCTGTTCCATTCTTAGCCCGAGCCAGAATATCCCGTCCAGACAGGGCGATGGGAATGCTCTCCTCCTGCAAGGAAACACAAATATTATCTTTGTGAGTATACTGTGGCATCATTCTTCAATCGTAATGCTGCAACAATTCTCTAATCTACAGAAACTGTTTTACTCCAACACTGACATTTAGTTACATTATCTGACAAGAATTCAGGATTCAAATAATGAACCAGTTTTACATGTTTGACTATGAAAGGTTTGTGTATTTTATTCTAATGAGCATTAAACCATAGCACACATGTACTGAGTTGTAACAACCCTAAATAACAAATGAATGACATTTAAAAAGCGATTTTCTGTAATGGCTGTTCAGGCATGATGATGACATTAGTTTCATCTGGTTAGAAATTATAATTTGCCAAAAAAAATAAAAGAAGCCATACCTGGATAGGGGAAGGTTTCTCCCAACCCATCTCAAAGATACCCATCAGGAGTTCTCTTTTGAGACAGTAATCTTCAAACTCATTCCCCTTAGTAGACGTGACATCCTGCAGTAAACACAGGAGGGTTAGGAACACAGTAGAGCTAAGAAACAGTAGGAAAGAAGAGAAGGGATAGTTTGACTCACAGAGGTTCTGACTCTGTCGTCTCTGGGAGGGAGCTTTAGGCTCTTCTTCCAGTCGTCCCCGAACTTGATGCCTCCTCCGTCCTGAGCGGCACCGCCCACTGTCTGGGGTGCAGCCGGAGCCTTTCCTTGAGTTGTGGGTGCTGGCTGGACTGGAGCTGGTTTGGTCTGTCCTCTGAGCTGCCCGTTCTGCTTGTTCAGTCCCATGATGACGGGGCCAGAGTTTTCTGTTCTGGCCGTTGCCATTATTCCTGTTTTCCTTGTTTTTTTTCTTCTTCAAAGTATTAGATTTTTGCCTCTTAGGTTTTTCTTTTTAAAAATTCTCTTCAAAAGTAAAAAAGTTTAATAAAGCATTAACAAACAATATTCTCTATTCTTTTTAAGTCCAACAGAAGTCAATTTGTAGTATTTACATATACACATGTACGTGCAGTTCGGTCCCCTTCAACAACAGAGTGACTGACGTACAAGAACAACAACAAAAACACGTTTTTACACAAGAGCTCTTCAAAATGAAGAGAAATTTGCACTCATTTGCATGAATATACTTGCCCACAAATAGAAAAATTATATGTGAACAAGTATCAAAGCGGTTCAAGTCCTGAATTAGAACAACTAAGGCAATCTGAACTTGGGGAACAGCCTCTTCAAAATAATCTTAGTTCAATGCTTAATGCTTTTGTTTCAAATTGAACAAAACTTCCTCTTTGAGTCCAAAGAGTTGCTCAATATCCCCGTCCTTGAAAAAAAGGTTGTCCAACTTTGTACAAGTATTTCCCCAAAATCATAAGGTCTGTAATGATTTCCTTTTATTATTTCCACTGTGTGGATTACGTCGCTCGACTGTGTGAAAAAAAACTGGATCCTGAATTCACAAATACAAGGGGGTTTCTAGTCCAAAGCCAAAAAGCTTTCCACCCCTTTTTAGTCCTCAGTGTGCGTTTCCTTTCTCCTCCAGGTGTTTGACCCTCTCTCGCCGGGCACCACAGGTCTTCAGGTCGGTGTGTGACGTGTGTGGCCGTGATTAACCCGCTGCCTCCTCAAAAGTCAGCCAACAACTCAATCTTGTAACCTAAAAAGAAATTCCAACCAAATGGTTTTAAAACAAACCATGAACAGCAAAGTAACTGACTCGGTCGTTGTTGCACACTGTTTAAGTACATTTTATATTCTGAAATACAATGACTGATATTTCAAAAAAGATTCAACTTCACTACAAATCAGAGGGATATCGTGTACTTTGACTCCACTACATGTATTTAATACCTTTAGTTACTTCACAGATGTGGATGAATGATGTGAAATCTAATCAAGTGTTGAATCAGACTTTAGTTCCACCTGGAGTAAATCCACCAGCTACCGTATGCAGTATACAAAGTCATTCAAACTAGTTGCACCTTTACCAGCTTTGAGAACACTTTCATGATCAATCATTATAAAACATATCAATATATTATTCTGAAATGGACCAATCTGCACAATGACTACTTTCACTTTTGGAACTTTAAGTATATTTTAATTAGATTCAAATTAGAATTTGGAGGATGAAACCCTTTTTAATGGTCACAAGTGCAAACAGCATACAGTGACATTTGACCTCTGCATTTAACCCATTCTAGTATTAGAAGCCTAGTACTAGGATGGGTTAAATGCAGAGGTCAAATGTCACTGTATCCTAGTACTAGCAGCCTAGTGGGCCAATACGTTTCTACTTTTACTTGAGTAACTTGCGCTCTCATAGTATTTGACAGCTATATCTCCAAAGTTAGAACAAAAAAAGCTTTAAACCGTGCTGCTTTTCTTTCCTGAAAAAAACAAGAACATTACAGTATTGGAATTTATGTCAATGTTAGAGTATTAAGAAAATTGCACCTTTCATCATTGCTTTACCAAGATTGTTTTGTTTTAGCCGTTTTTATAAATTATTACTATTTTTGTACTGCATACTAACTGGATACTGTGCTCATAGTTGTGTGTGTCGGTAGTGTTTGTTTGTTTGTTGGTGTTGCCTTTTTGACCACGTTACTATTGAACAAATATTTGTATCTTAATGAGACTTAAACCTGTTGACATTAAGGACATATATCTGCCACTGTTCGTCTCCTAACTTATAAGGGGTTCTTGCTATTGAAAATAATAACAGACTTGCAAGCATTGATAGTGACATATCAAGCCAATGTTAAAAAAATTGTTGCAACTTTGATAAGAAACACTAGTTCTTTAGACTTCAGTGAAAGGCTAAATTAAGCTAATTGGCTAACTGGTTTGGTTTAAGATTGCACAGGTGAACCTGCCAGGTGGCAATTATCTTCCGAGGCCGATTAGCGATGCTCAAAATGCCCGGATTGGAAAGAAGACTGGCCTACAATTAAGACTGTATGTCTGACTGAAGTGTATTTAATAATAATTACAGTCTTAAGCGATTGTCAAAAACTGTAAGTCGGGTCCAAAGACGCTCTGACTGAGTGAATTACTTGATAGCTTCAAACATGACCGCACAGATACAAGTCATGTTATTGCATATTTACACACATTTATATGATAAAAGGTTTCACATGTATTACATTTAGAGTATGTCACCATATGCATTGCTTGGTAAGGGTTCGTTCGTCTTCCTATTAATACAATAATAATAATACTGCGTCTCAGGTAAACAACATTAGCACCGTAGGGCTAACGTCACCGATTTGCGAAACTAGTGTTAGCTCCAAGCTAACTAAGCGCTAAGCCGTTTCAACAATTTCATTCAGATTGTCTACACACAATATGACAACAATCGTGTAAAGTTTCGCGACTATTACCAAACTCGTGGTTACCGTCTCGTCCATTTAAATGTTGTCGTTAAAGCTATATGGCACAATAAGCAAGCTCTTTAGCAGCCGGACTATTATAGCACAAATAACTCCTCTCGATAACGTTAGCTATGTGCTAGCGAGAACACAACAACGATGTTTTTAACACAATTTGAGGGTTGCATGTCGCAGAAAACCTACCTTAGTTTCTCTTTTATTTTACATAGGATACTCAGTGTGCGGTTGCTCAACCAATTTCTTTACAATTCGCTATAATAACTGATTTTTAGTTGAAATAAATCGTTTCTTTTGTGTTTCTTCTTCCTTTAAATCAACATGGTCGCCTTATTCTTCGTCTTCTCTTCCTCTGTGTCTCGCTTATATTTATTACATGTGACACTCCGCCACGCTGCTGCCACCTGCTGTCACACCTGGTTACTGCCGAGACGATACAGTCTAATTAATACATTTCCAAATATACATTTTTTAATGAAAATATTCTCTATTCGTGCTGAAAACGATGCCAGAATAAAAAAAACTTAAGTAAAAGCACTGGAGAGATGGTTTACTTTGATGTATTTACCTTTACTTTACTTATTTAGTGGGAATGCTGATACAGCATTCCAATTATCTGTTCTTCTCCGCACGAAATTCTTTATTCTTATTATTCCGCCCGTTATTTTGCCGGTCTTCTCCTCCCGCATTGAACATCGCAGAAACTCCGTTCAAACATCAAAACATTCAGCTCGGTCGGGAATCGATTGCTATTACTTTTATCATTCATAACTTTCATAATTCAGACTTCAACAAATCTTCATGCGACTTCAACTGCTAACTGTCAATTCATACTTTCACTCAGAAACTTTAAAACTTTAAAATGTTACACATCTTTCTGACATTATTCGTGTAACGCAACTTTTAAATCTGATTCTTACTTTTAGAGATATTAAACATTGTTCAGACCTTGGTAAAGAGGCCTTCTTCAGATTTTAGAGTGCGTGATGTCACAGCTAGAGTGGAGGAGAGATTTAATTTTGCCTTCATATTTTCTTTTAAACCTGCCATAATTCCCAAACCCTACATCCCTGAGACATAATTTGTCATGAGAAACGTAGGAAAATATCTCGTAGCTTGAAAAAAAAAAAAAATTAAGCAAAATAAATTAAACAAAATGCCTCTTGAGGGCATGAAGTGACAACAACTTTCAACATGTCTCCATTAAACCCCATTGTAAATTCAGCCTCATCTTTCCCCACCACAGCAGCCGCACACCTTTAGTTAATCTGATGGCGTGCAATGATTTTGCCTCCTGACAAAATTCCCATTGTAAATTCAGCCTCATCTTTCCCCACCACAGCAGCCGCACACCTTTAGTTAATCTGATGGCGTGCAATGATTTTGCCTACTGACAAAATTCAGAAAATCAGACAAGCAGTCAGTGCCTCTGCATCAGGAACAGCAAATGTGTTGTCTCTGTGTCCACTTAACATCAATTCAAACACCATGACACAATTCCATCAGATTAATGATAAAAACCTAGAGGACATTATACAACTTCTGAAATCCTCCTCTTGCTGCCTTGATATTATTCCAACAGGATTTTTTAAAGATGTTTTGCCTTGCATGGCCTCAGATCTACTTTATATAGTAAACAAATCTCTTCACTCAGGTATTTTTCCACAGGCCCTGAAAACTGCAGTCATTAAACCGCTCTTAAAAAAGAATAATCTAGATGCTTCAGTAATGAACAATTACAGGCCCATATCAAACCTCCCATTTCTAGGTAAAATCATTGAAAAAGTTGTTTTTCAACAGTTGAGTAATTTCTTGCATTTAAATAACTGTTTCGATGTGTTCCAGTCAGGCTTTCGTCCAAACCACAGCACTGAGACTGCTCTTGTAAAGGTCTTTAATGACATCCACTTAAACACAGACAGTGGCAGAACTTCAGTGTTAGTATTATTAGATCTCAGTGCTGCGTTTGACACTGTTGACCACAGCATATTACTAGACCGACTGGAAAACTGGGTGGGACTTTCGGAAACAGTTCTAAATTGGTTTGAATCCTACTTAAAGGACAGAAACAACTTTGTTTCTAGAGGTAAATACACATCTGAGTTGACAAATATGACATGTGGGGTTCCTCAAGGCTCCATCTTGGGGCCTCTTCTCTTGGAACTTGGAACCTGATCCAAGATCGATTCTATTGGGCCTGTATGTACTCTGACATAGAACAGTTTGTCACCCAAGAGTGTGAGTGTCTCAAGGCAAAGCGACCTCACAAAGCAACCAGGGCTCCCATGACAACCATTGTCACAACACGCTAGTATGAGCTAGTATGCATTGACTTTTTACACTTAGAGACATGCAAACAGGGGTTTGAGTACATTCTCATTGTGATCGATCATTTCACTGGTTTCGCCCAAGCCTACGCCACGAAAAACAAATCTGCTAAAACTGTTGTTGACAAGCTGTTCAATGAGTTTGCACTCCGCGTCGGATTTCCAGAGAGAATTCACCACGACATGGGGAGAGAGTTTGACAACCAGTTGATGGACCAACTACAGAAGAGCTGTGACGTGCGGGGGTCCCACACAACATGTTACCACCCCCAAGGCAACGGGAAGTGTGAACGGTTCAATAGAACTATCTTATCAATGCTCCGCGCCCTCACAAGTGAACAGAAGGCTGATTGGAAGAGCTCATTGACAAAACTGGTGCACGCGTACAACTGCACCCGCAGTGGGGTCACAGGATTCTCTCCCTACTACTTGCTCTACGGAAGGTCACCTCGTTTGCCAGTAGACCTGCTTTTCAACCTACAGCCCAGAGAGGCAAAAGAGACTTACACTGAATATGTACAGAACTGGCAAAACCGAATGCGACAAGCCTATGAGATCGCATCCAAAACAGCGGCCCGGGAAGCTCTACGGGGCAAGAAAGGCTATGACAAAAGAGCACATGGAGCAGACCTGCAACCTGGTGGACGGGTGCTCGTGCGTAACCTGTCATAGAAGGGCGGCCCAGGTAAACTGCGGTCCTACTGGGAAACTAAAGTGCATGTGGTGGTGAAGAGAAGGAGCAGTGACAGCCCGGTGTATGAAGTAGCACCAGAGGGAGGAGGTAAGAGTCGCGTATTGCACAGGAACCTCCTACTCCCATGTGACAGTCTGCCCTTGGGGAAACCGGAACCCGACCCTGCAAAACAAGAGAGGAAAATACAGACACGGACAAGAACAAGACAACACCAAACCGGCGAACCAGAGGAAGATTCAGACAGCGAAAGCAGTGATGAAGTTGAGCTGGTGTGCCGTTTCCCTTACGACCAAGAACTAAGTCAGAGAGCTGCAGAGTTGAATCCAGCTGCAGATTTGAATCCAGAGGCAGAGACATTTGCACCAGCCCTGACGATGCAAGACGGAGCTCCAGATCTGGAAGATGCAACGGTTGCTCAAGAGGAGACAGAGACTGACAACAGAGGCATCACAGCTGATGGAGATGGTGAGAACCGCACGGCAGAGCCTGGGGAAAGTCTACAAGAGTCATCAGAGGAAGATGATCCTGACCCTCCGCCAGCGACCAGCTATCCGCAGCGACACAGGCACCGTCCCCGAAAGCTGACCTACAACGCTTTGGGTGAGCCGACGTGGGAGCGGCCGAGAGTCTGCACATCGTGAGTATGTCACCAGCCTGCCACCCACCGGTCATGTGGCGACCGTGGGCATCATTAGACGTTGAGGTAATGGGTTGAACTCACATTACACGAACATTACCCTAGTTCGGAGAAAATGGACTCTGAAAAGTAAAATGGTGAAATGTATATGGACTGTGAAGAAGAGACAATTCCGGGAAAACATATTGCACTGGTACTGTACAAAAGAAGAGACTGGTAACAGACTAAAAGAACCGGGGCCGATATGAGTTCTGCTACATTTGAGAGTTGATCTGATTGGGATCCAGAGTACAGTAACTGATGTTTAGTGGTATAGGTCTAAATGGGTCAGATACTTGGATAAATGGGTACTAATTGAATTGAATGTCAAGTGCCACTTTAAAATAAGTAATACCATGTTTTCAGTGTGAAAATGCAATGTGTGAAAAGGTACACTTTGGGTATCTGAAATGTCTGGAGACATTTATTATTGGGGGGGGAGAGTGTGGCATACAGAGCCATTAGTGGGTTGATATACCTACATTATTAGTAATTACATGGTTAACATGATTTGCATTTAATACAGCTCATGTTCAGAGTGTGGTGAGAATTGTCTGTGTGTTTTCTGATAAGGAATGGTTGGTTTATTGTTGGAAAAATGTAGTGTTATCTAGCAGTATGTAGTGTCTAACTCCGACCAGCACAGGGCGCGTTCGCTACACGGTGTTGGGGACAAAGAGAAGTCTCGCGTGAATAGTTCAGAGAACGTAAACATACACTTGAGTGAAGTCACGGCGTGTGTGTGTGTGTGTGTGGCGAACTGTGATAATAATATATATATTTTGGCTCTTTGCAGGTAAGAACGGAGAGTTGGAATTGTGTAATTGATGAGTGAATATGTTATGTGTGAGTTTATGATCCCGGTTGGACTTTATGTAGTAGTGTTTATGAACGTTACTTGTTCAGCAAACGTAACGTACTGAAAATGGCTAGCCAGTAGTTAGCACTGGTGGCCTTGTTAGCTTGAGCGAGCGTGAGGCGGGAAAGTAGAACAATGAGCCGGTCTAAAGAGCCCGGACTGCTCGTGTATAGTTAATAGATAAATAAATAAGTTAAAAGAGATACATAAGTGATTTGGTTAATGTGACAATGTTAGGTAGACATGATTGGCTGACTGTGTATCGGAGCAACAAATTGATATTGAATGTACAAGATGAAACTGGTCTGGAATATCAATGCAACAGACATGATTATTGTTTGGATGTTGATGCAAATGTTCATTTTGTTTCTGTGTTAGTATAGTAAATACGTGCAGAGAACGTAAACATACACTTGAGTGAAGTCATGGTGTGTGTGTGTGTGGCGAACTGTGATAATAATATATATATTTTGGCTCTTTGCAGAACAAAATAAAAGACTTTCAAATTAAATGTGTAGTGGAGGGCTACTTCACTCTGTACCACGCTACATTAGCGCTGAGCTTCAGTCTGCAATGTTCAAAACAACAGATAAAGCCAGAAATCTAGGTGTAGTCATGGACTCTGACCTGAGTTTCAACAGTCACATTAAAACAGTTACTAAATCAGCCTACTATCACCTAAAGAATATATCTAGGATTAAAAGACTAATGTCACAGCAGGATTTGGAAAAACTTGTCCATGCTTTTATCTTCAGTAGACTCGACTACTGCAATGGTGTCTTCACGGGTCTCACTAAAAAATCTATTAGGAAGCGGCAGCTGATTCAGAACGCCGCTGCTCTAGTCCTCACTAACACTAAGAAAGTGGATCACATCACTCCTGTTCTGAAGTCTTTACACTGGCGTCCTGTGTGTCAAAGAATAGATTTCAAAATACTGCTGCTGGTTTATAAAGCACTGAATGGTTTAGGCCCAGGATACATTTCCGACCTGCTAAATTATGAACCATCCAGATCTCTCAGGTCTTCAGGGACTGGTCAGCTTACTGTCCCCAGAGTCAGAACTAAACATGGTAAAGCAGCGTTCAGTTATTATGCTCCAAATATCTGGAACAAACTCCCAGAAACCTGCAGGTCCGCTGCAACTCTTACTACTTTTAAATCCAGGCTGAAGACTTTTCTTTTTGTCGCTGCTTTTAATTGAACTATTCATATCTTAGACTGCACTGTAACTTTTATCCATGTACTTTTTCTTTTAATGTTTAATTGAACTATTCATATCTTAAACTGCACTGAAAAGTTATCCATGTATTTTTTCTTTTAATGTTTATTTTATTAGCTTTTCTTTTTAATGACTGATTTTAAATGCCTTTTTCTTAATGTCTTTCATTTTTTGTAAAGCACTTTGAATTGCCTTGTGTTGAAAAGTGCTATATAAATAAACTTGCCTTGCCTAATCTGCCAAAAAGGCCACATTATTAACCCAAAAGTACACAAAAAGCACACTTCAGATGCTCAACTTCCTTGACATGCTTCACGCTTTGAAATTTCACCGATATCTGTTACAGTTCTTCAACAAAACGTTTACATGTAAGAGGTTTATCTCTCATTCAGAACAATGAAAATGCTCTCCTCTCACTGATTACTGCACATCACCATGGAAACCTTTGATCTCTGGACACGTCGTTAGCTCAAATATAAACACCTGTGTCATGATGTCATAACTCCAACTGACATGCTCAGGGGCCTCATTTATTACGCCGTGCGTAGGATTCACGTGGGAAGGTTGCTTACGTAGTAGAAATCCAAAAAATAGGTACAGAAATTTTCCGACATTTTCCGATTCACCAAACATTGCGCACCGGCGAGAGAAGTAGGAACAGCACTTCCTACGCCGGTTTCCCTTTTTAAATCACAACCGACTAGAAATGCGTTGCAGCTTTTGCGGGCTTCACGTAACTCCCATATTTGCCTATAAATAGTCAAAGAAACGCCCATTCATTCATTCATTCATTCTGACTGACTTTATGAAGAAGATAGCAGGAAATGACGACAGAACAGCTAAAAAAGACATCTCACACCGTGTCAGATTTTGGTTATTTTGGGGAGGTCGAGATAAATCATATTGTTTGGTGGATGCAGTTTGAACCAGAGTAGCAGCATGGAGGTCGGATCGTCACCAAAATAAATGGCCCGAAAAAGGTTAATGACAAAAACAATACACAGCCTTCCTCAGGCAGTGTGTTTGTACCGGGGACAGGAGACACCCCCTTGATGAGAAACTGTAAGAAGTGAACGGGGAATCCCTCCGGAGTGGAGTCATGACGACTGGATCTGAATTATGTTTTTGTATTTGGTGGTTTGTGTTCCAGCTATCGATAAGCTGTGCGCAGCGTCTCCACTGCAGCCTGTGTGTCTCAACCCCCCCGCAGCAACCCTATATCCACCAGTTAAAGGAAATACAACAAATGTGTTGTGTTATATTAGCTGTACAATTTACCACATATGGTGTTCTTAGCTTCCATACCTCCTGTGTTTTACGAGCGACTTATCAAGTCTTGGCAAACGGCATAAAACACGATCAAACATGATAGTATATAAAACCATGCTCCTATAACCTATAGAAATGCAAAACGGCGTCAGTTTAGACGTAATTCTGTCCTTCTGCTTACCGCATCATTTATGAGAAAACATTTCATAACATTAACACAATATATTCGAGGTGGTTTTAAATAACATATCCGTATTTATTTATTTCTCCAAGTTATGTTTTTGTGTGCACTGAGGAGTTGCAAACAGGCGTTTGTTTAATCATTTTAAGATTGGCTTTAATCAATGTTTGAAAATGAATTCTTCATATGATAAATGAGAGTTAACATTTTATTTATGGTATTATTTCCACATATTTCTCTCCATTCTTCCTTCTGCCAACGGTGTCGCAGTTTCTCGTCTCTCCCGTTTTTGTGCTTAGTGCGTACGCATGGGTTAGAGTTTGCGTGGAGGACCGCACATTTTCCCGTCAAGTTAGTATTTTATAAATCGCAAAGATTGCGTAGAAACTGGCGTACGCCATCTTTTGAGCATATATCCCTTTATAAATGAGGCCCCAGAGCAGCAGACTTCAGATAATGGTTAACATAGCTCTACGTCAATTATGGGGTGTCATCATATGCCGTTTCCATGGAAACGCATCTCTCGCCATAAAACAAGATGTCGCTGTAACTCCGATGGACACTGTCCGATCATTCCCCAAACTTTGCTTGTATATCACCGGTCCATGCCTCAACAGCTCTACACCAAATCTGAGGTCTCACCATAGGCTGTTGCCATGGAAACGCATCCCTCGCCCTAAAACACAATGTTGTCGTGATACCTATACAAATGGTCTAAAACAGCAACAGACTTCAGATAATGGTTAATGGTCCGGCCCTCAACAGCTCTATGTCAATTATGGGGTGTCATCATATGCCGTTTCCATGGAAACGCATCCCTCGCCATGAAACACGATGTCGCTGTAACTCCAATGGACACGGTCTGATCGTCCCCAAAGTTTGCTTGTATATCACCGGTCCATGCCTCAACAGCTCTACGCCAAATCTGAGATCTCACCATAGGCTGTTTCCATGGCAATGTATCCCTCGCCGTAAAACACGATATTGCTATAAATCCTATGAACATGGTCAAAAAGTGCTCAAACTTCACGTGTGCTAACAGTCCAGCCGTGAAGACATCTACGTGACTGTTTTGAAATGTCTTCAAATGCCGTTGCCATGGCAACACAATGCTCGCTATGATACACGGTTTTCTCATAACTTCAGTGAAAATGCTCCAAACGGCCCAAAACTTCACAGGTTTGGTACGATGCAGCCATCAAAACATCTAAGCGTATTATGGGGTGTCATAAAATACCATTGCGACAGATCATTCGTCATCAAGTTAGTTCAATAGTTTGCAGTTCAAATATTCTGCTGCTTTTCCAAGCTTTTTTACTTTCTTTTCTTCTCTTATCACACATTCAAGCCCCCAGTGTTCATGTATCATTTCAATCTAAATTCTTCACTTTCTTCTTACACATTACATTTCAGAATAGCAATTCAGCATCAGCTTTTCAGCAAAAAGCATTCCCACTAGCAATTTCTTCAGGAATTGCATTCTCTAGTTGTATTAGCAAGTGTTTACACCTGTGTGTGTGTAAGTGTGTGTGTGTGTGTGTGTATATACACATGTTTACACATTTACAATATACCATTCAGTTTATTCAGTTTCATACTGTTACTGCACATTTATATTAATTTATACTTCAATAATGTTTATTTTTAGCCCTATATGTATGTTGGTCTATTTGATATCTTTGTTTCTAAATGTTCTTCTACATGCAGAACTTTCCTTTTTATACATATTTAATGAGCATTGTTGGAGGGAGACTGAGACTCTAATAGTTGTACGTATGATGATATTGAACTTGAAACTTTTGCCGGTAAAATTAGGCTTATCTCAAAAAACTGAATTCAGAGAATTTTTTTTAAATACACCTGATAAATGTCAAACTTGATGTTATGATGACTTAAACATGCAAAACCTCTGTGAGTCTGAGTTGTTTTTTGGATGGATGTGATAAGTCGTAAAACAAATGTTTTATTCCATTCAAACTTTTAAAAATATTGTACCCAGGGTAGTGCAATTATTTCACCTTCAGGAACGTCCTGCTCCACACAAGAGTTGTACTTTTCACATTTAAAAAAACAACCTGTACAACCAGTAATAGTTTTATGATACAATTATAGAGTAATTCCAGGAACAGCATTTGGTTGTTACGCATGATGATATTTTACTGTCGTTGTTAAAACATGCTTCACAGTCAAATACATTCTTAAAAAGCCTAGACATACTTGTAGAAGGATTAAGAGTATTGAAATAAAAAGAACAACGTTAGCAGAAGGACTTCAGAGAGAGGCAATAGTGGCGTGGATCCAGTCAGTGAACTGGCAGACCTGTGGAGAATACAAGGGATATCACTTTTAGCTGGTTCAGTTTACACTTATTATGACATTGACTGTGCAAAAGTTAAGATATAAATCAGGCACATTCAATCAGTAGGATGTTGCACTCAGATAAAAAGGTTATACTGTAATTTGTGTGAGATAGCAGACATCTGAAGATAAAAGGTTTGTGTCCACAGATATTACATTTAGAGTTTGACCTTCAGATATGACTGATCACACCACAGAGCTGAGCTTTGCAATGACAATTATCAGTGGCGGCCGGCCCATAGGGGCGCTAGGGGCGCCGCCCCCCCTCTTCCCACATGTTTGATTGTCATTAAAAAAAATAATATATATTTAAAAGATATTTTTATTTTATTTTTATTTTTAATGAACAAGGTAAATATTATATAGTTGGTATCAGTAAAATGTATAATCTACAATAAAATCTCGTTTAAAATTGTTTTACGATGTCTAAAGTTACTGATAAGTCACATGTTTCCTGCCTGGCCGCAGCGTGTATCATTACCCTCTCTCGTTCGGGCGGTAGGAAAGAGCCCTCAGCCAGAGCAGCAGCAGCCAACAAGCTGACTGTTGCTATCTGTAAACTATGCCACCGAAACATAATTTCAGCCAATCAGCGTCGTCAGATCTGATGCTCAAAGGGCACCCTGTCAGCGCCCTGGCCTGTGTGTCTGTGAGTTGTTTAGACTCGTATCCAAGGTGACGCTACAGTAGTTGTCGAGGATGGCTGCGTCTGCAGGTGGAGACTCCGGTGCTAGTGGATCGCCGGAGCTGTAGATTAACATTTACATGCTTATTGTAGTTGTAAGGGCAATGCCTGTGGCACCATGGAGCATATGTGTGGGCTGGACCTGTATTTTACAGGAAAGGAGTGAGCAGAGGGTCGAGTTGTCGATTCTTGTTCAGTTTTCATCTTCCGAATCCTCGCCCTCTCAGACTTTGAGTTGCGCGCGCTGCTAAAGAGACTAAAACAATTCTTCCGGGGGACGTTCCCCCGGACCGCCCTAGTATGGTTTGGTCACCATTTCCATAGCCCCACCAAAAATATTTTCCACCAGCCGCCACTGACAATTATTGATATAACTTCAATACAAATTGTAATAATGTCTGAACAGCAACTCATGTGGATGAATGATGTGAAATATAATCAAGTGTTAAATCAGACTTTAGTTCCACCTGGAGTAAATCCACAAGCTACCCTGCAGTATACAAAGTCATTCAAACTAGCTGCGCCATAAAACAAGATGTCGCTGTAACTCCGATGGACACTGTCCGATCATTCCCCAAACTTTGCTTGTATATCACCGGTCCATGCCTCAACAGCTCTACACCAAATCTGAGGTCTCACCATAGGCTGTTGCCATGGAAACGCATCCCTCGCCATAAAACACGATGTTGTCGTGATACCTATACAAATGGTCTAAAACAGCAACAGACTTCAGATAATGGTTGATGCTCCGGCCCTCAACAGCTCTATGTCAATTATGGGGTGTCATCATATGCCGTTTCCATGGAAACGCATCCCTCGCCATGAAATACGATGTCGCTGTAACTCCAATGGACACGGTCTGATCGTCCCCAAAGTTCGCTTGTATATCACCGGTCCATGCCTCAACAGCTCTATGCCAAATCTGAGATCTCACCATAGGCTGTTTCCATGGAAACGCATCCCTCGCCCAAAAAAACGATGTTGTCGTAACTGATATGAAAATGGTCAAAACACCACCAGACTTCAGATGACAGTTAATTGTCCAGCCCTCAACATGTCTATTTGCCATTAGTGAGTTTTCCTCAAAAGCTGTTGCCATGGCAACGCATCCCTCGCCGTAAAACACGATATTGCTATAACTCCTATGAAAATGGTCAAAAAGTGCTCAAACTTCACGTGTGCTAACAGTCCAGCCGTGAAGACATCTACGTGACAGTTTTGAAATGTCTTCAAATTCCGTTGCCATGGCAACACAATGCTCGCTATGAAACACGGTTTTCTCATAACTTCAGTGAAAATGCTCCAAGCGGCCCAAAACTTCACAGGTTTGGTACGATGCAGCCATCAAAACATCTAAGCGTATTATGGGGTGTCATAAAATACCATTGCGACAGATCATTCGTCATCAAGTTAGTTCAATAGTTTGCAGTTCAAATATTCTGCTGCTTTTCCAAGCTTTTTTACTTTCTTTTCTTCTCTTATCACACATTCAAGCCCCCAGTGTTCATGTATCATTTCAATCTAAATTCTTCACTTTCTTCTTACACATTACATTTCAGAATAGCAATTCAGCATCAGCTTTTCAGCAAAAAGCATTCCCACTAGCAATTTCTTCAGGAATTGCATTCTCTAGTTGTATTAGCAAGTGTTTACACCTGTGTGTGTGTGTGTGTGTGTATATACACATGTTTACACATTTACAATATACCATTCAGTTTATTCAGTTTCATACTGTTACTGCACATTTATATTAATTTATACTTTAATAATGTTTATTTTTAGCCCTATATGTATGTTGGTCTATTTGATATCTTTGTTTCTAAATGTTCTTCTACGTGCAGAACTTTCCTTTTTATACATATTTAATGAGCATTGTTGGAGGGAGACTGAGACTCTAATAGTTGTACGTATGATGATATTGAACTTGAAACTTTTGCCAGTAAAATTAGGCTTATCTCAAAAAACTGAATTCAGAGATTTTTTTTTAAATACACCTGATAAATGTCAAACTTGATGTTATGATGACTTAAACATGCAAAACCTCTGTGAGTCTGAGTTGTTTTTTGGATGGATGTGATAAGTCGTAAAAAAAATGTTTTATTCCATTCAAACTTTTAAAAATACTGTACCCAGGGTAGTGCAATTATTTCACCTTCAGGAACGTCCTGCTCCACACAAGAGTTGTACTTTTCACATTTAAAAAACAACCTGTACAACCAGTAATAGTTTTATGATACAATTATAGAGTAATTCCAGGAACAGCATTTGGTTGTTACGCATGATGATATTTTACTGTCGTTGTTAAAACATGCTTCACAGTCAAATACATTCTTAAAAAGCCTAGACATACTTGTAGAAGGATTAAGAGTATTGAAATAAAAATAACAACGTTAGCAGAAGGACTTCAGTGAGAGGCAATAGTGGCGTGGATCCAGTCAGTGAACTGGCAGACCTGTGGAGAATACAAGGGATATCACTTTTAGCTGGTTCAGTTTACACTTATTATGACAATGACTGTGCAAAAGGTAAGATAGAAATCAGGCACATTCAATCAGTAGGATGTTGCACTCAGATAAAAAGGTTATAGCGTCATTTGTGTGAGATAGCAGACATCTGAAGATAAAAGGTTTGTGTCGACAGATATTACATTTAGAGTTTGACCTTCAGATATGACTGATCACACCACAGAGCTGAGCTTTGCAATGACAATTATCAGTGGCGGCCGGCCCATAGGGGCGCCGCCCCCCCTCTTCCCACATGTTTGATTGTCATTCAAAATAAAATAAATAAATAAATAAAAATATTTTAAAAATATATATTTTTTATTTTTAATGAACAAGGTAAATATTATATAGTTGGTATCAGTAAAATGTATAATCTACAATAAAATCTCGTTTAAAAATGTTTTACGATGTCTAAAGTTACTGATAAGTCACATGTTTCCTGCCTGGCCGCAGCGTGTATCATTACCCTCTCTCGTTCAGCGGTAGGAAAGAGCCCTCAGCCAGAGCAGCAGCCAACAAGCTGACTGTTGCTATCTGTAAACTATGCCACCGAAACATAATTTCAGCCAATCAGCATCGTCAGATCTGATGCTCAAAGGGCGCCCTGTCAGCGCCCTGGCCTGTGTGTCTGTGAGTTGTTTAGACTCGTATCCAAGGTGACGCTACAGTAGTTGTCGAGGATGGCTGCGTCTGCAGGTGGAGACTCCGGTGCTAGTGGATCGCCGGAGCTGTAGATTAACATTTACATGCTTATTGTAGTTGTAAGGGCAATGCCTGTGGCACCATGGAGCTTATGTGTGGGCTGGACCTGTATTTTACAGGAAAGGAGTGAGCAGAGTGTCGAGTTGTCGATTCTTGTTCAGTTTTCATCTTCCGAATCCTCGCCCTCTCAGACTTTGACTTGCGCGCGCTGCTAGAGAGACTCAAAAAATTATTCCGGGGAACGATCCCCCGGACCGCCCTAGTATGGTTTGGTCACCATTTCCATAGCCCCACCAAAAATATTTTCCACCAGCCGCCACTGACAATTATTGATATAACTTCAATACAAATTGTAACCGTCTGAACAGCAACTCCCAACAAAACTAACAACAAATTCATTGTCGAAGTCTCATCGTTTTTAAAGTATAGTTAATTCAATAAATGTTCAACCGGGTACTTTCATGCTGAGAAATTGAGTGTACCCACCTTGGCGTAAACCCCGGGGCGATTCTCTTCAGCACAGCCCCAGCCCCAGGACACCACACCCTGGAGCTCCCCGTTACACACCAGAGGGCCACCAGAGTCTCCCTGAACAATTCAGAAATGGCAACAAAAATGTGGGGTCAGGCTATTAGTAATGATAGTAGGAACAAGTAAACAAGGAAAGTACAGTAAGAATGTGTTTACAATTTAAACTAAATCTGGGGAAAAGAAAGCTTGGTCTGTAGGTTCCTGACTTGGGAACCATAGGGTCACCCACCGGGTCAATTCCCCGAACAAACCAAGTATGAAGAGTTAACTGATACTTCAAGAGGTGCCAGGTGACTTCCTGGGCCCTGCTGAGGTACCCATGAGCAAGGCACCACACCCTCAGACTTCTCTAAAGGAGCTGTAGAGCACAGCTGCCAACTGTTTCTAAATAGGATCGGTTAAATACAAGACTACATTTCAATTTGAGTGATGACTAAAAGAGGAATTATGAGATTTGAATCCTCCTTTTCCATATGTATTTAAAAATAAATAATAAAACAGATGAAAGTACAGGTCAACAAAATAGTGCATAGGACAGTTAAAATATAATATTATAATACATTTCAATTGAAAAACTCAGATAACACTCAATTAATGTTGGCATGACTGGTTTCTTAATATACATCTAATTAGACCACAGTTAACTGGATTATAGCAATATTGGAGGAACACAGTTGTTCAAAACAGAATAAAACATTACAATGGACTAATTGTCTAATGTATATTTCTGTGCTGTAGCCTACCTGGCAGGAGTCCTTGCCTCCCTGGAGGAAGCCGGCACAGAACATGGAGGAGGTGATCCTGTCGGGGTAGGAGCTCTCACAGTCCTGCTGCGACAGGATGGGCAGGTCCAGGCAGTGCAGGCACTTCGTACAGCCGACTGGACCACAAACAAGAAGAGAGACATTTTATATGGCCTGATCATGTCATAGCATTCAAATGAGCAGAATCAGTTTGATTGAATACATATCAACAATTAGACTCAACGATAGTTTAGTAGTATAATACATTTCCCTACATGAACATTAAAAGTATTATGTTACCGTAAAAAATTGCTTAACATAAATGACTGATTGATATAGTACCTGCATGTGTGTATATGTCAGTTGACAGTTGATTAATATATATAGAATTTATAAAAATATGTATTGAAGAGATCTATGACCTGTTTAAACTACTAATAACATTGGTTGCACGTTTTGAAGAAAACAAACAATTGCCATTATTTAACTGACATTGCAAGTGTGATATTTATATTATTGGAAGGATCGAATTTTAACACAAACACATTTATCAATACGTTTATAAAATATGATGTGTAGGCCTGGACATCTATGCACCTTAATTTTGAATAATATTTAGACATATTTTGCCAGTGACAAATATTGCACTTCTTTCTATTTGAATATTGCAATTTCGATTCAATTTCAATGAATTCTGCAGCCCTACTGATAACTAGTAGGAACTGCACTATAACAACTTTTTTATGGATCTCATGGCAGACTTACAGGGGCTCTGGCTTGCCCCCCAGCCAGAGACCAGGCACTGGGTCCCTGCAGGGGCACAGCTGCTGGGCAGGGCCATGGGCCGGACATACTTATTAATCTTTGCTGGTTGGGCTAGTTTGATCAGCATGATGTCGTTGTTGATGTTGTAGCGGTCGTAGTCGGGGTGACGGATGATGACGGCAGCAGCGATGAACTGCTCGGGGCCGTCCTTGTAGCCGATGTGGTGCTCCCCCAGGCGCAGCTCGATGTCCTCCCCCCTGAGGGAAGGGAAGTGGAAGAATCACACGCACTGGAAACATGTAAACGTTGACTTTAATTAAATGTATTATGTCAACAGATTTCACACAACTGTACAAGGTAAGGGTATTGAAAGCAATACTGTTACGTTGAAATAACTTAGGTTCAACTTAATATTATTGCTTTACCTTATACAGTTATGTGAAATCTGTTCACATAATACATTTGATTAAAGTTAACGTTTCAGTTTGCAGATTAAAAAAGTAGTTCAGTAGAATGATGTTGCAGAACCAGTACCTAACAAGGGATCGAACAAGTACTGAAATATTTCTCTGAAGTAAAAGTAGCGATAATGCAGTGTTAAATTACTCACAAGTAAAAGTCCTACAGTAAACATTTCACTCAAGTAAAAGAACCAAAGTATTTGCATCAAAATGTACTTTGAGTGCAGAACAACCATTTCAGAATACATGAAATAACTGTATTTAGTGATGGAAGAAGTATTCAGATTACTAGCATTTATAAAGTGTAAAGATCCTCTGCTTCAAGTCTTCAAGTCTTGCATCAAAATATAATTGAAGTAACAAAAGTAAAAATACTTGTAAATGCATAGTGGCCAATTTCAGAATCAAATGCATAATGCAGTATAAAATGACTGGATTATGATTGATGTGTTCATGTGTTCATTACAGCTGTTAAATGTAGGGCTTATTTGAATACATATTTGAGGTTCTGATATTTTAACCTATACCACACTAATATTATACCAAGTATAAAAACGACTAGTTTATTTTTATTTTTTGTATTAACTAATAAACAGCATTTTAAAAAGTAACTAGTACATTTAGCTGTAAATAAATGTAGTGGAGTAAAATGTATAATATTTGCTTCCAAATGGAAAAAACGTAATGTACAAGTACATCACAATTGTAATGAATTACAGTACCTGAGTAAATGTACTTTGTTACTATTCACCACTGATTGTATTTTAATGATCGATGCATTAATGTGATCAACATTAAAAAAGGTGGCAATTATTCAAATGACTTTATATACTGATTGGTAGCCTGACTTAAAATAATACATCATGATTTATATTCTGAATTTATAATCTCATTTGCAAATTATTTAGTGACAAAAGCTGTAAAATATATGTAGTGAAGTCAAAAGTAGAATACATGCTTCCAAATCAGAAACAGGTTTATGCCAAGTAGGCTTACACTTTCGAGGGATTTGCCTTGATGTATAAGGTGCATACATAAACACAGTTAAAGAAGATACATGTATAAGAAAACAAACACACAAAAAATGTATAGAAAAAAGATTTAAAAAAAACCGATTATAACTTTGAGATATAGAAAATGATTTACATAGATATACCAAAAAAAGCTACGTACTGTACAGTATACTACATGTATGACAAAATAGTCAGAATAATAAAATAAAATATGTCCAGCATTGTTATGAAAAGAAGAAAGATGTGCAGATATTAAGAGAGGTAGCTTGAGTACAAATGGGCAAAAATGTGTGTATTAATGTAATGAATTGTAGTGCAGTGGAAGGTAGCTCAAAGTAGTTGCTTTTCCCCACTGTGCCTAACTCACTTATAGCAGTGAGCAGCACTGAGGACCCAGCGCGCGTTGATCAGGGTCGCTCCGCAGTAGTGCCAGCCGTTGTTGAGGGACACCTGCCAGGGGACAGAGTGGTCCCTGCACTCGTAGCCCCCCACGATCTTATCATCAAAGCCCAGGGCAGCTGAGTGTGAGGCAGTGAGGGAGAGGAAGGGGCACACAGAAAACATGCAGGAAAGAAGCCGAACACATGCCCTGATTAAGTCAATCAGCTGTGATTGTAATACAATTCATTTACTCGAGTATTGGGTACTATTTTGACATACTTGTACTTTACTTGAGTGTTGTTAAATGTAATACATGTACTTTTACCTCCCCCACAATTTAGGAATATCTCGTACTTTTTAACACATATATTTAAAATAAATACCAGTTAATTTGCATGTGATGACATATTTTATTTATTTTAAATAACATTTAAATAACCTGAATTGGCTCACATTTGACAAACATTAAAATGAATGTATTTGTTTGTGATAAAAAAACATTACTGTTCTATAAGACGTTAAAAGAGCTATTCTGCATAACAAGTACTTCAAAATCATAGTATTTCTACTGTGAACTGCACATTGTTGTTAGCCTGTTATTTTAAACACATAAACATTGTCTTCGTCCAGCAAACCCATGACTCTGACAATTCTAAAATTGACCATGCAAAGGAATTTTTGAAACATATCTAGCAAAAGCTTTGTTTCCACTCAAACTTACCATTGGTAGCAACCAACAGGAGCACAGTGAGGAGCAGCATGATGGCTGTGGTCTAAGGGAGGTGGCCCATTACCTCCTCACTTTATAGTGGCTCTGCTTACCACGTCAACATCAGAGACAGCTGATTAAAGGGAATGAAACACATCATGTACCGTATGGGAAGTCTGACATCTGCGACGACAGCTTATCCCGTATGGTGGGAAATGTAAAGCTGCGTTAAATAAATAATGTAATTCTGCCAGGGGGGGGGGGGGGGGGGGGAATGTGTTGCAATCTGGTTATTCTGTCAGTAATTTAAGGCATGTGTACAGTAGTAATAACCAGGACATTCCATTTCACATGGATTTGTTTTTACAAAGATTCTTCATAATGAATGTTAGCGCAATTTATGGCATAGTGGATTCAATTAAGATTGAATGGGTGGGAGAGAAACACAGGGATTTGAGCCTTTGAAGACCATTTACATGCACACAAACCTATATAAACACACTACAGGAAAGGGATACCCCAAAAAGTATAATAGGGCCTCTTTAAGTGGTCCAGCAGACTGATTGGTGGGCCACAGATAAACCTGGAGACCATGTGCCTCAGACAGTTCAGCTGTTACCCAGCTCTGTGTTAAATGATGACTCCCTCCCACTGAATTTCAGCTTGTTCCTTGGGGCCTAGCATCCCAGCGTGTAGAACAACGCAAAAACAGCTTTGTTCCAGCAGCCATCGCACAAATGAACTTGCTGTAGCGGCGTCACGCTGCTGCTTTTTAACCTATCATTTATTTATTTACTTGATTGTTTCATGTTTTAACTAGGACTGTCAGTCGATTAAAATATTTAATCGCATGATTGTCCATAGTTAATCGCGATTAATCGCACATTTTGTATCTGTTCTAAATGTACCTTAGAGGGATATTTTTCAAGTTTTGAATACTCTTATCAACATATGAGTGTACAAATATGCTTTATATGTGTGTTTATTATCATTTGAACAATGACAAATATTCTAATGAATATTAAAAACAACATTACAAATATTCGCCTCAATTCAACCTGGAACCTCTCTCATACAATAATACAATATAGTGTGTGTGTGTGTGTGTGTGTGTGTGTGTGTGTGTGTGTGTGTGTGTGTGTGTGTGTGTGTGGAGAGACACTGTGATGGATCGTTGGAGCTATGTGCAGCTCAAGGCATATGCTCGAACGGGAGCTGCCTGGACGCTGCAATCATGTTGCGCGCAGTCTATCCGTGCTGAGTGTGCTGACTTTTCGTACAATGTCCCACTGTCTGGCTTCCTGCATAAAGTCAAGTGCTGGGCGAAATGTCGCTCCTCTGTTTTCATTGAAACAGCTCCTTATATCCGTTAGCGCAGCTAGCTAGCACCAGATGCTAACAACAGCAATACACGTAAGGTATGCCTCGCTCGCTCGCGCCACACACCCTCCCGGTCCTCCGATGGCTAGTCGGTGCCTGCCGGTGAGCGTGGAAGTGTGGTCTGCCGGGTCTGCCACAAGCGGGCGGCAGGAGCTGGGCTGTCAGCATCAGCTTGTAGATGGTATTTTAAAACTCGATGCTCTCTGAAACTACGGGGCGGCCGAGGACAAAAAGTACACATGCGTTAATCGCGTTAAAATAATTAGTGGCGTTATTTTTTTTATTATTAAAAGGTTGTCAAGGCTGTCAAGTTAACGTGTTAATAACGCGTTGTTAACGTGTTAATAACGCGTTATTAACGCGTTAACTTGACAGCCCTAGTTTTTACTAGTGGTTTTGGAATGTGATGGAGGTACCAAATCTACCTTCAGGTACAAATAAATAACCTGAACCTGAATAAGCACAAGCAATCATTTTTTACTGTTTTGATTTAATTCAGGGTTAAATATTTATATCAACAAATATAATATTGAATTTACAGTACAGCAAGTTCCATTCATAACCCAGATCCACAGGGTGAAGGCCTCCTTTGAATATGTAAACACGTGACTACTACTAACACTGGCAATAACCAGATTATCCATTTCATCCTTATATTATACTATTCATAATAATAATAATAATACACTGCATGTGGAATGTTTTCCCTGTGCAAGTCAACTTGTTTGTGCCGTAATGTAGGCGAAGCTCGTATACTTGGAGCAGCTCTTTATAATAAAGGCACAATAGCTTCTTTTTACATCATCTATCAGATAAGAAATGAATCAAAAGGCTGGTTTTAGTGGAGTCTGATATATCCTCAATGTGCGTTTGATCTAAATCTTTTTAGAAAAATACTCCATTATTTCACCATTTAGTAGCTTAATCGTTTCAAGTGCAGCGTGCCTAAGCTACCTCTACTTATGTCTTCATAATTCTCCCTGTCTTGTTTCCTTTTTCTAAAATGTATTGTTTGTCTCCCACCAACTCATGTCAGATCTCTTTTTCATCCAAGAACTACAAAGTCCCACTCATGACTGATAAATCAGCCCGATGATGGACTGCTACTCTGATAGGTCTCTTCCAGCTTTGGCCGTTTGCGGAGTGCAGGCCTCTGGTCTTCCTGCTGAAAAATGGCCCTCATTTGCTCCACGCACATCTCCGCAGCGCCCTCCGTCTCCTTGGAGAGCTGTGACAGGCTGAGGAAGCCGTGAGGCAGGTCCTCCACCACCGTCAGGCTCACAGGCTGGCCCATGTCTCGCAGCTTCTTGGCAAACATCACAGAGTCGTCCAGCAAGGCATCCAGAGCTGAGGCCTGCGAGGACACATGGACCAATCAGGAAACAAGCAATACAAAAAACCTCAAACCTAGTTCTATCGCCATTTGTACTGATATATCTGCAATAAAGTAATATCAGCCTGGAAGATGTATTGGCCTAGCTCTATAATATAATTAAAACAAGTTTATGTATTTTACAATACTGCAGACTCTATTTTTGTGTAAGAATACATTTAGATTTATTTGGTGATTTTGCAGTTTTCTGGAAAAGGCAGTGCTACAATGCTGGAGTAGTAACTTTTCCTGCTGGATATCTCATTGAATATTGCATATAAATCGGTAGAACAGCTATATAGGAAAAGAAATAGGAAAGCTCTCTCTCTGAATTGGACTGTGATTGTACAAGTTCGAAAAAACAAGGTCATGTGGAGGTCGAGAAGTATAGTTTTCTGTAATTCAACACTTCTTGAATTATAATCAGCTTAAAGGTTTTTATTGAAAAATCGTATAGATTGCCCCTATAACTTCATCTAGAACGTTTATGTGCCTCTGCTCAAGTCACACATATTATTATTATATTATTTTAAACAATAAAATACTCTATATATTAAAAAAAAATAAAATAAAATAAAAAAAAGGAACTTCCTTGAACTATTTTATTTTATTTTCTAATCGCACAATTTGACTCTAACTTCTGAAGTTTGTATGCATCTTTTTATTCTATGTTGTTTTCATTTGCCTTTGTATTTATTTGTATTGAACAATTAAGCAACTATGTTACAAAACCTATTTTCCAAATGTAACAAAAAATAATAAATGAAAGTATATTGATTCAATTCAGGAAAAACTACCAAATATTTGTACTACAATATACAATAAACAAGTTATTATGCAGCACATTTCCACGGCTCCTGACATTTCTGACCACATCAGCAAATACGTTTCTATTTGATTTGATCTTCTTACTGCCCATTTTTACTTTGGTTTATATACATATTTTTGTATTACCTATTTTAATCAAATGTTGTCTTTGTATTGTTAATTGTATTATGAAAAAGCAACTGTAACAAAAAATATTTTCTAAATGTAATTCTAATAAAATATGATAAATAAAGTATTGTGATTCTGATGTTGATTGACGTTTCAAAATGGGTTCTTCTTGTGAACACAGTGAACACCACCCACCCCATTTGAAAGCAGCAACAACCTCTCTCTCACCCTCAGCCTCCCTCCGCCACCCCCCCTCTCTTACCACGATGTGCACAGGCGGCAGGCCTCTGAGCAGCTCGTCGGGAGACAACAGCGGCGACACAAACGGGTTCCTGATGATGGGGCAGGAAGTTGGGTTCACAAAGGCCAGGCACTCCGAGCGCAGGGGCTTAAAGCCCTCTGGGTAATCCGAGTCACTTCCACAATGAGGTGTGGAGGTGAGAGAGGGTGTCCTGCCAGTTTCATCGCTCTGATAGCTTCTCTGAGAGGACGACAGGGAGCGTGCTCCGCCGGTGGTCCGCGTGGGGTCCAGGAAGGACTGGATCCAGTTGGAGGCCCCCTGAGTGAGATCACCCAGCAGCACGGCGGTGTCTCTGCCCAGAGCGCTCAGACTGCTGCTCTCCACTGCAGGCTGCACCGTCTGACTGTCTGTGCCTGGGAGGGAGAGGATGAGCATTAGCAAGGGACGTCATGTGTTTTTTTTTGTAGTCAAAGCGTCCTTTACTACTTGAATGAATAAACATGGTTACATTTCTGTGGCAAATTAACAAAACAATATTAAAAAGAGATGAAAACTACTGTACTGTACACATTCAGTGTGTTTAAGAGGGCTCTGCAATGAATCCTGATTATATTTGTTTGTTCTCCTTTACAGTAAACACATTGTTTACATAGCAACAACATGCTGTCATTACTCAGCCTGCTGTATTCATACGGAGGCTTTTTGGCCCTGTGGCTACAGATCATCTATTTTATCCTTAAATATAATTGAAAATAATATCCTATTTTACACAGGCGATAACATTTTTAGAACATTTGATAGACGGGATAAGAAGTTACTTTAATCACCAAATCGTTTCTATGTGTGGGTCACATCATTAGACAATGCTGGATTACACAGACTATTCAGACCAAATAAAGAATCAGTCTAACCACAACGCTTTCATGCAGATGTAAAACCATAATCCTGTTGACTTGCACTGATTGGATTTTCTGCTGCTTACATAACACCACTTTCCTCTCAAACAGCACATAACAAGCTTTATCAAAATCAGGGAAATGCCACACATTGAGTGTCTCATCGTTTCAGCGTCATGTAACATGGCTCAAAGCAGCCAACACATGGCATTTTCCATATCATATACATACCATATGGTATGTTCACATATGCATATACTGTATAGGCCCTGCCACTGGTGCGGATTTATGACTCCTAAAAAAAGACCACAGTCAGATCAGTGACTCCAGCACATTATGCATAAGTGGCTTACAAGAAGACTTGTAAGTAAGAATGAATAACATTGCATAAATGATAAATACCATTGTTTTATGATAATAAAAAAGGTCCTGCTATGCTTTCTGGGAGTTTCCTTTCCTTTAGTGTGTTATATACAGTGGGGCAAAAAAGTATTTAGTCAGCCACCAACTGTGTAAGTTCTCCCACTTAAAAAGATGAGAGGCCTGTAATTTTCATCCTAGGTACACTTCAACTATGAGAGACAGAATGGGGGGAAAGAATCCAGGAAATCACATTGTAGGATTTTTAATGAATGAATTGGTAAATTCCTCGATAAAATAAGTATTTGGTCACCTACAAACAAACAAGATTTCTGGCTCTCACAGACCTGTAACTTCTTCTTTAAGAGCCTCCTATGTCCTCCACTCGTTAACTGTATTAATGGCACCTCTTTGAACTCGTTATCAGTATAAAAGACACCTGTCCACAACCTCAAACAGTCACACTCCAAACTCAACTATGGCCAAGACCAAAGAGCTGTCAAAGGACAGCAGAAACAAAATGGTAGACCTGCACCAGGCTGGGAAGACTGAATCTGCAATAGGTAAGCAGCTTGGTGTGAAGAAATCAACTGTGGGAGCAATTATTAGAAAATGGAAGACATACAAGACCACTGATAATCTCCCTCGATCTGGGGCTCCACGCAAGATCTCACCCCGTGGGGTCAAAATGATCACAAGAACGGTGAGCAAAAATCCCAGAACCACACGGGGGGACCTGTCAATGACCTGCAGAGAGCTGGGACCAAAGTAACAAAGGCTACCATCAGTAACACACTACGCCGCCAGGGACTCAAATCCTGCAGTGCCAGACGTGTCCCCCTGCTTAAGCCAGTACATGTCCAGGCCCGTCTGAAGTTTGCTAGAGAGCATTTAGATGATCCAGAAGAGGATTGGGAGAATGTCATATGGTCAGATGAAACCAAAATAGAACTTTTTGGTAAAAACTCAACTAGACGTGTTTGGAGGAGAAAGAATGCTGAGTTGCATCCAAAGAACACCATACCTACTGTGAAACATGGGGGTGGAAACATCATGCTTTGGGGCTGTTTTTCTGCAAAGGGACCAGGACGACTGATCCGTGTAAAGGAAAGAATGAATGGGGCCATGTATCGTGAGATTTTGAGTGACAACCTCCTTCCATCACCAAGGGCATTGAAGATGAAACGTGGCTGGGTCTTTCAGCATGACAATGATCCCAAACACACCGCCCGGGCAACGAAGGAGTGGCTTCGTAAGAAGCATTTCAAGGTCCTGGAGTGGCCTAGCCAGTCTCCAGATCTCAACCCCATAGAAAATCTTTGGAGGGAGTTGAAAGTCCGTGTTGCCCAGCGACAGCCCCAAAACATCACTGCTCTAGAGGAGATCTGCATGGAGGAATGGGCCAAAATACCAGCAACAGTGTGTGACCTGTGAAGACTTACAGAAAACGTTTGACCTCTGTCATTGCCAACAAAGGGTATATAACAAAGTATTGAGATGAACTTTTGTTATTGACCAAATACTTATTTTCTACCATAATTTGCAAATAAATTCTTTAAAAATCAGACAATGTGATTTTCTGGATTTTTTTTTTTCTCATTTTGTGAGAAAAAATTACAGGCCTCTCTTATCTTTTTAAGTGGGAGAACTTGCACAATTGGTGGCTGACTAAATACTTTTTTGCCCCACTGTAGATGTGTGTGCATATAAATGGTCTGCAAAGGCTGACATTTACTCAGTGACAGACATATCAGAGGTTTCCAGCAATACTACGTATAATATAAGGCTGACAAACAGAGCATGGGATAATACACAGTATATATTTAGAGTAGGAATGATTATGGCTTTGACAGTATGGGTAAGCATGTTGTTAATTATTATCATCCTGTTTTCCACCCACATTATCCGGTTTATGCATGAATCCCTCTGAGGTTCTATTTTCTGTTCCCGTGGCACCGGAAAGTACTCTTGTGTTAAATGAAGTGTGAAGCCAGGAACACGTAATGCTTTGCTCACACACCCACATACCTGCATAGGCATTGATGCACTTTGTGAGAACACCCAGAGGCAACAGCGGGTCGATGAGCGTGAGCAGGCGGGAGGGTGAGGCGTCAGTGGTGAGCAGGGTGGCGGGGTAGGCAGCCATGATGCCGTCGGGGACTCGGATGCCGCTGGATATGGCCTTCATGGACACGGTGATGCAGAGGTTCCCTCCAGCGCTGTCCCCCGCCAGGCAAACACGCTCGGCTGTGGAGCCTGAGGCACACACAGAACTGTTACAACCCAAATAATGATGAGCCTTTCATATATATATATATATATATATAAGACACAAGGTTGTGTGGTAGCCATTTGTATCCAAATGATGGTAGCTGAATATATATGTTTTTTTTTGTTGTTGTTGCAATGCCTGGTTCAGATGCAATATTACACTAGGGGCTATTTTGACTAAGTTGAAAATGTGAAATTCTTTTAAAAATGTGAATTATTTGAAAATATGCCGTTTTTGATCAGTTCAGGTTATTTAATAAAAGAAGATTGTTAATATTTTCCTTTTTTTTTTTTATTCAACAAGCAATGTGTAATATGTTTTTATTCAAGCACAATGGAGTAGACTTAAATCTTGTTTTTTCTTTGTAAGTGCGATTTTCAACTGCACTGTCACATTCCTATTGCGCAGCCGTGAGCTAAATCGTTTTACAGAACCATTTCATGCGAAACAATAAGTTAATATTTAGGAATCCCTGCGTTTCAATATGTATTATCAGTGTACAATTATTTTTATTTTAAGACAGTTGGTTGGACAAAAAGTCACTTGGTGATGTCATTTGTTATATTTTAAAGATGAAACAATAAATGAAAACAAAATCAGGAAATTAATATACAATGCAAATTCCTTTGAAACAGCCAAAATACCATTAACCATTTAGTTTTTAGGTCTCTTTGTTCCACCTTTTCTGCATGGGACTGGGCCCAGATTACCCTTTCCATGTTCCATATACTGATAGTGTACACATAACAGTTCACATGCTGCTTTGAGTACATAATGCACCCCTCCTCCAACCACTATCACCTCATACAAATGGGTACAATCTGTACATATGGAAAGTGAACATTTGTAAGGGGTGAACAAGTTCTCTTTTGCCCTCTTTGAACAAGACATACTGTATGATCACATATATGCTTAATCCTCTTACAATTTATGGCAAAATACATGCATATAAAAATACAAACACACCCTGAAATCTCGAGACTACAAATAATTCCCTTCCTTATAAGTGACAATGAATTTACGTTTTTTGTACATATGAATCTGTTTAAACCAAATACATTATTCTCCCTACGGGTTGAGTGTATGGTCTGAGTGTGAGGCTGTGCACGTACCCAGCAGATGGCAGTTGTTCAGAGCCCAGCAGTAGGCGTAGAAACATTCCTCCAGAGCTCTGGGGAAAGGCGCTTCAGGTGACAGAGAGTAGTCCACGGAGAGAATGGGAACATTGAGCTCCTTCGACCAAATCCGGAGATAATTCTGATTCAAGAGAGCAGAATAATGAGGTATGACGTAATGCAAACATGCTTATTAACAAATATTGTTATCAATTTGTGGATTGAAAGATCTGCTTAATGTGCTTTAAATGACTTTTATTAGGAGGGGATTACAAGTATTATACTTGTGGTAGTACTAGCCTTATGTCAAACTTATTTGAGTCTTGTGTGTTTTGTTTTTTGTGCACTTTTGCGTAATTCCCTCTATACTGTAGTGTAGCCAATGTTATTATTATTTGTATTCAGTAAACAGTTTTAGCTTGCTGAGGGGGTACGAGTGGTGAGATGTATATCGGACGAGTAAGAGAACAGATGGTGGGAAAGGAGGGCCGTTTGATATTCTGTACATTATAGTAGGGCTGCACGATGTGGAAGAAAGTAACCAATTGCAATTACTTTAACTCATATTGCAATATTAGAGGGAATGACATTTTTTTTAACATTATTCACATTGTCATTTAAATATTAAATAATAATAATAATAATAATGAAAAATAATAATACATGATACTTGTATAGCGCTTTTCTAGAAACTCAGACACTTTGACAGAGAATATTAAAAAAAACAACAACGTAAATGTTGTAAATGACATGGACGGGTTTCTTAAGATGATTTCTACCAAATACAAGTTGGCCATGACTTGTCCAGCTTCATAAAACTGCATATTGCACTAGTCCATATTGACATTTTGATAACATTTTGATTCACCATTTCAATTTGTTATTGATAAGGGGATTTTTTTTTATGTATTCCAGAATATTTTAAACATCTGACAAAGATAAATTCCATGAGATAAGCTAAGGTTAACCCCAGCATGTGCATTACCTCATGGGATCTGGAAGTCTGGGCCACAAAGCCCCCCCCGTGGAAGTGGATGAGCAGCCAGGGGGAGCGGGGCTGCTTCTGCACCCAGGGGAGCTGAGAGGCTGTGATGGGGGGAGGATCGTCTCGAGAATAACTAAGCAGCTCTTCACTCTCCTGTAAGTTAGAGGATAAGTCATCAAGTCATTATTAATAAAGGACACAAATCAATAACACATTTTCCCATATGTTTGATGTCAAAATATAAATCTTTTAACCTTCAGAATATTTGTTTTTGTTTTTGTATCAGATATAAAATACTTTTTCTTTTCCCGTCTTAGAAAAGACACATTTTTTGGACATATATATTTTTTGTAATAACGAATGTATGAACACTAGTGTGTATTTAACATTTATTTGAAAAAGCTTGGGCATACACATACAACACAAATAATGTAGGTGTAATTCGCATAAAATAAGGCTTGGATTTGACAGTATTTCAAGCCAAATGACTTGTGATTGTTTTCTTTACATTTTTATACGTGTGTATTTGTGCTGAAAACAACCAAAGTAAAGTAAACATAGCATGAAAGTGGACGCTGAAATTAAATGCATTAATCAAAGTAGTGTTTGTCTAAGTAATCATTATTATTGTCTGCAGATGAAGCTATGTCTGATTCCTATCTGTTTCCCTGAACACGTTCCTCTCCCCTGTGCCGCCTCACCTGTCCTACTCGAAGCTCATGGGAGATGAGGCGCATGTGGACCGGCCCGGGGCCCGAGTGGGCTATGGGAGGAGAAATGGTGGCTGTTAGTCTGGGGTCCGAAGCCAGGGGAAGGCGCAGAGTCACAGGAGGCACAGTCAGGGTCAAGTTTATCTGCACCGGGCTGGAAGCTATTCTGCTGAAGCCCTGCACGGAGAAAGACATGCCATTAAAACAATAAAGAGGATTTTATATAATTTGAGAGCCAATAGAAGAATATTTGCCCCTGCCTACTGTCAAAAGGCCGGACTCTGTGAGGTTCCAGAAGGACTTCCAAAACTGCATGTTCAGGTTCTGGGTGATGCGTTCAAACTCAGCGCCCCGCAGCTCTGGATCCATCACGTACTTACCTGATGTGAGAAGGGAAAGGGCGGCCAAACCTGGAAGAGGAGGGAGGATTTTAAGCATGAAATCATCTGAACAAGGCACAACGGGACATTTCATCAATACATAACGGAAAGTAATGAAAGAAAAAAATACTTACCCAAGCCAGACTGCTGTTTACCAAATGTCTCTCCATATGAAACCATGCTAATGACAACGGTCTGGAGGAACGGTCGGAGAGCCGGTGAGAACTGGGGAAAGAAACATTGAACCGTTACAAGCTTTAGCTTCATATAATATAAACAAGAGACATATACTTTGTTTTAATGAAGCCAAAACAGACTAAACTTAAGAACAGATTAGAATATGAATATTTATATTGAACTGGTTGTTAGTGAGAGGTGCTCATTGAGTGATCAAAATAATCAGGAGGCTTGAATAAAATGTATTTCAATCACGTTTAGTTGAAATAAAACCTACTCTATCGGACGAAAAATTTGACAAAAATATAGCAACTCACACAAAGCAAGGTTATAATACATTATTTATATTTCATTAAATTAAATTAGTAAATTAAAGAAAATCATAATAATGAATATGTTTTGAATTTTTGAATTTATATTTTAGTGTTGACTTTTAATTAAATATACAGAATAAATGGTTGAAGAACTAAAAATGATGGCCATAATGTTCAAATATTCAAATTTGGGAATACCCTTATATTATCACACTCAAAGTAGCTTTAACAGAAATGATTTATTAATTGTACTTAATTTACCAGGAAGTTAATGTTTTTATTTAGTTTTAGTGATTCATTCAGTGTTTGCTGTCTGACCTGAAAGCCGAGGCAGCGTCCGTAGAAGCAGGCTTTATGCATGGAGCTGTACTCCTGCACGAACCTGCCGCTCAGGTCCCCGTCCTGCAGCGCGTACAGCTGGCCAAACTCATTGTCGTTGAGGAGCCGCTGGGCGAGGTGGAGCAAGGCGCGCAGCTGGCACAGAGCGCTGCTGTACGCCTCCATCTCTGAGGCATTGTGGTCCGCCCTGAAGAAGGCACTGTTGTAATTAGAGACAATGTAGCGTCCCTTGTGAATGATGTGCAAAAGGCAAGACAGCAACACCTGGAAGAAAGAAAGCAATAATAATATATCTTCTCCTGAGAAGGTAGGTAGGGTAAGGATAAGAGAGATATTTTCGTTATACAAATCCCAAGAAATCATCGAAACAAACCCAGAACAGTATTTGTAATCAAAGCTTGAAATAGTGAAGGTTTCTCTGTGCCTCAGAGCTCAGTTCTTGTTAATAAATGATAAATAAAAGAGTCAGTCAGAGTTACAGACAGGATTGGGAGTTGATGGTATCAGTTTTATTCAACACAACAAAGCCAGTGACACAGTATTTTTTAGTATTCAAACAACGCCTCCCTTTCAAGTATCTGTTTGTTGCAACAATAACATCACGTTCCACGCATTTCATATTATTTATTTATAATTTTTAGGAACCTTACTTTAACAGAAGCAAATTGCGCAACTGCTGGGTATTTTTTTATTGACTGTGGATTTTTTTGCATTACTAAAAATGTTGTGTGCTAGGTATGTTGGATCGGACCACAATAAACTACAGTTAAATGTCCATGTTGATTAAAAGTAAGGCTTGGAATTGAAGAACCTAAATATAAATATCACATTAAAAAAAAATCTAAAGACGTACGTTTTTTTAAATGATGAATTACTAAAGTTAAGCTACTAAGATTTTCACGCAGTATAACACCTAAGCTACAAATGATCCAATTAGTTAGTGTTGTGTAATTATATACTGTACATTATCTACACAAATTGGACCATTTTGGAGAAAGCTGCAATGATAAAAAAAAAACATGTGTTATTCCTTACTCATATCAAAGTTCACTTGTTGCAGCTTCTCATAAATTGAAAATAAAAATAATTAAATTGTTTCATTATTTTCTGACATTTTAAAGACCAAATAATAATGAAATGTATCTAGAATAAATCTATTATAACGAAGAATTATTAGTTGGAGCCCTAATTGTTATAATAATGACTATGAATGTTAGATGTAATGCCTTTAAAACACTAACAAAGAAGAAAGAAGTGAAATACACAACAACACTTTTTGCATGAAGAGAGTAGAGAGGATTCACAGCTCAAATATGAGCGCTGAGGGGTCAGTCGTACCTTCACCAGTGTGCGGTAGCCATTCCCCGGCGTTTGTGCGTCAAAGTCATAATGGTGGAAGACGGCGGTGAAGCTGCCGACCACCGGCCGCAGGGCCTGTCCGTGCTCCTGAATCTGTCTCAAACACGTCACCAGGCGCTTGGCAACAGCGCCGTACGGCAAATCAGATCCACACAGAAAAGCAATGTTGTCTTCACATACCGTCTCCAAGGCTGCAAACACAATCTTGTAATCCATATCTGAGGCTGCGAGAGAAGGACAGACAAGAGAATAAATACTTCTGTGGCTCTCAATGCAGCAGACATGTGATGTGAAGACCAAAGGGTAAACACACAGACCCTCATGACCTCATCTATTGCAGCAAAGCTCATTGCTCTGGAGATAATAGTCTTGTTATCTGTTTATTAAGGGGTTGAAGTTCTATAAAGCCTGAAGATAGTACTTTGGAACAAGGTTAGGCAAGACTAGCTGGAGGAACTACAGGATTCCACTTTTTTCAGTTTTACAAACGTACTTGAAAACATGTCAACCAAAATAACAACACTGAACAAACACCGATAAGAAATGTCATAGGAAGCAAGGATATGTATATTTTGTCCTTCTATGTTAATCCAAAACAATATGGCGTTTTATTTTGACTTGGTTTGTCAGCTTTACCAATTGCTCTTGCTCTTTCCGTGGAGGCTCCTTTTTGTAATTCTTATTTGATGTCCATAATAACACAAAGACAGGGACAAGATGAAACGACTGGATGTCTTCCTCAAACATGCATATCCATCGTAAGATTAATTGCAAATACTGAAAACCTCTACATCAAGAAGCCTGCCATCTTTATAGATAATTTACATAATCTGATCATAAATAAACTTAATTAAATATAATTTGTCCTTCTTTGTAGCATTCATGTTGTCTCAAAGGACAACTTATCATACACAAACGGACTACATATTTGGGATGACATTAGTCCTACATGTTATCAAGCTACATTAAAGCCATCACGTAAATGAGAAGACATAATGTGCAGCGCAATGCACATTTTATGACAAGCAAAAGGTCTCTATTGTGCTGCTGTCAGCACACATTAAACAGCATTGGAGCACAGGCTAGGCTGTAATCAGAATACTAAACACCAAATAAATAGTATCATTTCTAAAAATGTTCCGTTAATTGAATAGTTTGTCTCACTATGTGTTTATGTAAATGTCGTCTCAAAGAGTTTTCCACACAGCTAGAAGTATAATTATGTTCTCTTGATCATATTTCCATCAACTTCTTGCCCTGAAAACAGTAACATTTAAAAATACTGGATATGAAGAATATTAAAGTCATGCTTAAAAAAAGACACCAAATGTTTGTCTGTTTAAATCAAATACATTATAATAGACTGGTTTCATTTTTAGTTACAAAGTCCATGAGTTCCAGTTTTGATTTCAGTTTCTGAGGAATAGGTTATATCAGGCTTTGGCCTTAATTACAAATTAAAAGAGTAACATAACATAATAGACTTAACAGTAATTAAGAATATTATTGTCTTTTTAATACTTAGTCATTACTTAGTCAGTCCACGAGTTTTGAGCTTTCTGTTTTGCATAACTCAGTAGGCTACTTGATTCCTTTTGTTCCCATCCTGAATCTCACCATTTGCCCTACATAAAAAAACATGGTTGTCCTTCAGCAAACCCTTCAAAGCTCAGAGACGTTTAACCAAAAACAGCTGATGGTGACGTAAACTGTCAACAGGCTCTCCTCTGTTACTGTCCGACACAGGGATCAGTTTCCAGCTCCACAGATATCAGCTTCTCATGCTGGTAAAACGCTTCACTTTAGCTTTGGGAGCATTTTCAGGCTTCTTTCGCTAGCTTCTCTACAGTCCTTTACACAAACGTCACTGTTTAATTATTCACTATTTTAGCAAGTTACCGAGCCCATGTTAGCTACAGCCGGTGACACATAACTTCACCAACACAAGTTGGACGAGTTCAAACAGTCGTACACCTTGTTGCTCTACCTTTTTACAGCAGTGTAAAAACGTTAAAATACAACGACATAGCTTCATGTTTGTTTCCTAATATCTAGCGACCACCACAAACCGCCATGAATGTGCGTAACACGACTTATATATGTATGTTTGTGCGTTGTTTTTGATAGACTTCACTCACCGACACGCATCCTCCTCTTCCTTGATGTTTCTGACAGAGACCCGCAGAATGCTGGGTAACGTCATGTGAGCAGAGCGCATCTATGGAAGGCCAAAAGTGCCATAATTCGCTCGTTTATTTCGGCCGTTTTTTTGTAAAAACGGAGGCAAACCTCCGCAAAAATACGCGCGAACATACACGCGAATATACACGCAAATGTTCGTGCAGTTTTTTTATATGATAATAGGCCCCTCCTTCTGATTTCCATAGCCAATAAGGTCAAAGTTTCTGTAACCAATCAGTGAAGAGTAAAGCCAGACCAAAGCAATCTGTCGATGAAAAGTTCCTGACATTGTGAGGCTGTGCTGTGAATTGTACATTATTCCAGATTCAGGGGACTAACCCCCTGATCCCACCGGAAGCGTCTGCGCTGCGGCTGCGCCGCGCTGCGACCTCCTCCTGTGTCATAACCCACCAGGCGCGTTTCAAAACGTTGCGGAAGCGGAGCGTCGTGTGTGCAGCCTCGCAGTTGTTGGATGAACGTTCCACTTCCTCGCTGCACCGCGCTGCGCCGCGCTGCGCCGCGCTGCGCCGCGTCAAAAATAGGATTCATCCTATATTTTAGAAATTCCTTGCGGCGAGGAGCTTCTGGGACGCTTCGAGCCGCGGCGCAGCGGGTCTGGTGGAATAGCACCCATTGACTAGAGTGGCCGGGATCGCTAAAAACGCAGCAGCCGCAACGCAGCGCAACGCAGCGCAACGCAGCGCAACGCAGATGCTCCTGGTGGGATTAGGGGGTAAGTATTAATAATTTGCCTTTGAATATATTCAATATATCAATCAATATATCAATATTCTTTCACACACACATACGGGTATTGGGCCGAGGGCGACACCGTACTTCCAGTATCCGCCATTTTACGCGAGGTGCAAGCAGGCAGAGGTTTTAGCCGTACACCGTCTAGGTGTTGCTAAGCTTCCTGTACTGAATATCATAGTCTATAGGCTACATGCACAGTCACTTCCGCATTCTACTCATAGCGGCCGATTCATTTCCTGTTTGAAAATGACGACCTTCTACACCCGCTGCCTACAAGAGCTTCCGAAATTAAAAATGTCAGATGTTCATCGGATTTGCCGGATGACTAAAGCCCCAGCCAGCAAACTCGATAAAGGCTTAAAATTATATGCTGCGTCATATATACACAACTATGAAGGTAAGAAGGTAACCGGTACTAACCAGCTAGCTTATGCTCCGGGTTACGCTAACATTAGCTGTCAAAAGCTAGGTAATGCCAGAGCCCTATAGTATAACTACTATTATTATTATTATTATTATACTACTACTATAGTAGACTACTATAGGGCTCTGGGTAACGCTATGTACTGTTTCTGGTGTTAATTCTTTAAAACATTAGCCATTTTGCTAACAAATACTATCGTTTTATAGCCTTATAGCCTAGCCAAGGTTGTCTTGTTGTTAGCCACACTGCATAATGGTATCAGCTTTTGTAAAGCAATGTTGCCATAGATGTTTTGACGTGAGTATAGATCTAACGCTGATGCTCTGTTTTTCTTCATTCAGTGTCCAATAAAGACAGGCTGACAGGGCAGGTCAGCGTGAGAGCCTTGTGCTACAGGTCAATGCGGAAGAGCGAGACAGCACACAGTTTGAGTGTAGGCAGGCAGCATTGACACTGTTACCCCCCTGTTTATTGAGTTTCAGTTCAGTTAAACATTAGTTTACCTTAAGGGAATCTCAACAGTGTCCTACTTCTCCCTGCTTTATCACAGCTGATTGGTCAGATATTATTACATTGATTATGGATGTGTAAGTTTGGGGGTTCAAATATATAGTCAAAACTGCTTTAATACAATTTTCAAGGCATCTTAGTTTCCAAAGAAAGTTCATTGTGGTATTGTAGGGTAAGAGGATAACACTAAGCATTCAGGAATACATGCTTCTTCTAGGATAATGGGTCAGTAAAAATAACCAATAATTCTACTCATAATAACCTCCTGGCTCATAGTAACAAGTGAGGTTACTAATCACTAGTATTTCTTCTCTCTTTTTTAGATAACGCTTCGTGATTCATCACCAGTGGTGCTCACGCACAACCTGTGCTCCTGTGTTGCAGGAACTGTTTTGTGCAATCACACAGTAGCATTGCTGTTCCAAACAGCACACTACACTGAACTGAACATGCCAGTTGTGCCACCTGTGCATAGTTGTACTGAATCGGAACAGCAATGGCACAAGCCGCGAACAATGGTAATTTCAATGAGGTTCAAATACTTGTAATCTTTCACAGAGTTTTTGTTTTAAAGTGACTCAACAAACAGTAATTGTCTTTTCCTTAAGGGTGTGAAGCCAGGGCCCATCAACTCCATGGTCTTCACCAAGCCTGTACCAAATAGGATGGTGCAGACTGGAGTAAGGTAATTTTAGCTGGAAAATTGTGTTTCCTGTGTTTTTAAAATTCATAATTCTGGTGCTGTATTCCTAACCTTTATTGTCACATTAATGTGCTATATTGTCTTTGCCATTCTTTGTAGGAGTGGATTCTACAGAGGCATGGTGGGGCCATTACCAGATCCCTGCCTGTTCAGAGTTACGGAGGCATACTCAGCATTCAGCATTGAAGACAGGCCGCTTGTGACCACAATGAACATGAGACCTGACAAGCCCCTTGTGGAAAGTGCCTTCGGGATTGTGCAGGAGGGCAGTGTTCTGTCCTATCAGATGCCTGCTTTGACGTCTCGGTACACCACACTTCACACTGACACACCACCAACACCCCACTTGCCCATAGAGGGGTATGTGATCTTGCAATGTGATTTACCGCTGGTGTGCTCAGAAGAGGAGCAACTACATATGAACAGCTTATCTGTTGATTTGGAAATGTCTCACAAAATTGAGGAGGCTACCCGTGAGCAAAGCTCTAGCTCAGAGTGGCATCTGCTCCGCAAACCCAGGGTTACTGCCTCTAGGTTTAGAGAGATTTGTCACGTCAGAGGTGAGAGCTCTGCTAACTCTCTTGCAGAGCAAATACTCAAAGGTACAAGGCAGACTGCAGAAATGAGGAGAGGTGCCGAGATGGAGCCCACAGTAGCAGCTGAATACAGTAGACTGGCAAACGTGAACTACTCCCCTTGTGGCCTTGTCATTCACCCCTCTACGCCCTGGCTTGGTGCCTCCCCTGACGGAGTTGTTTTTGACCCAACAGAATATCCCCAATTTGGCCTTGTTGAATTCAAATGTCCCAATGTCCCAAATTATGTCGACTGCAAATATGTGCAGATGGAATGTGGCTCCCCTAAGCTCAAGAAAAGCCATGCCTATTACTGGCAAGTACAGGGTCAACTTTTTGTATCTGGGATGCAGTGGTGTGATTTTGTAGTGTGGGCACAAGAGGACTACCTGGTGCAAAGAATATACACAGATCCAGAAGTGCAAAGAGCAATCAGAGAAAAAGTAGACTTTTTTTTTTTTTTACACATACATGCCGAAGTACCTGTCATTAAAAAAGTAGTGGGCACTGTAGCTATTGTTAACTCTGTAAGCAGTTAGCTGCTGGACCCTGGATCACCCATCATTGTTTTTAGGAGGCAATCCCTCAATCATGTGTTCTGAATGACAACAAAATGTGATTTCAATATTTTGTTTTTGATATATATTGTTTGTCACATTTCATATATGTAAATAAATATACAATTGTATTTAAAAAGACAATAAAGTGAAGTGATTTGTGTAATGAATAGTAAATCATTGCATTTGTAAGAAATCAACGCATTGTAATTTGCTATTTACCATTTATTCAAACAAAACATTAGCGTGTGTCAGGCAACACGGGATTACGGTGTGCTCACCCAGCTTAATCACAGCTACCTGCACAGGTGTCATCATCTTGTCTTATTTCACCCATTTCTTGACCAGTGCTTTGTTCTGATAGTTTGACAGCATACATGCTACTGCAAACAGTTGGTTGATGTTGTAGGCATGGGACAGGAGGATGACACCATCAAAAAGTTTGTTCTCTTTTATCCTCCTAATGACACGCTCCACATGAACCCTCAGTCTGGCAATGGCCCGTGTCTCCCTCACCTGATAGGCTGGCATTTGCTTCTGCTTTGACAGAAAAGGTGGGCAGTACACCTTGCATTTGCAGCAATCGCTGATCAGGAAGCCCTTATTTACCATCACTGCCATGTTTTCAGTCAACAACGCAGCTATTCCAGATTGTTTGAAAATCTCCTTGTCGCTGACAGAACCACCATACAGACTGGAAACAAATGTCACTGCGCCATGTGGGGCTATGCCAACCAGGGCTTTCATGGTGCAGTGAGATTTGTATGTAGAATACATTTCACTTTGGAGGAGGAGTGAGGATGGTGTTTGACACCTCAGCTCTGTGCAATCCAGGATCACCTGTGTGTCTGGGAAATCTTTGAATGCCTCTGGGAGGTGGGCTTGAACTTCTGCAGGTGTAAGCCAGATGCACTGTGACCCCAATAAAGTTGTAAGAAAACTCGTCCATGTTGCAATGATGCGGCTCACAGTGGACTGGTGTACGTTGAAGCGGTTTGCAAGGTCCCTCTCTTTCAAACCCACCGACAGGAAGCAGAGAAAAAGGAAGAACTCGTCAATTGGCTGAAGCAGCTGTCTCTGGAAGATAAACAAAAAAAGGGTACTATATTGTCATGAGTGTAGCACACCATGGGAAACACATTAAGTTGTTTTAGTTCTCTGATGTATTCAAAAAGGATTGAGTACTATAGCCTTTTAGCCTACACGAAAGCAATGAAATGTCGGAGAAACATTTTCCCTTCAGTTTGTGTTTAGATTGTGTGTTAAAAGAAACGTAGCCTACCGTTGATGGACGTGCGTGTGTAACCACTTCTTCATTCCTCTTGGCAGCTGATATCGCTCTTGTAACACGAACCATTTTATAAATGGAAGGCTCAATCAAAAACCAGAAGGCCATCAGGTGGTTATAGCTCGGGAATCTGTACACAAAAGACACATGTCAGTCATTAATTGACTCGTTAACTGTAACACATGGGCTAATGCTTTCCTCTTGTTTGCTATAATACATTACAATTCAAATAGACTGATTAAGAAGGCACTTGGTGCAGGTATAGTAATATACAGCAGTAACATGTAACAACTACATTAAAGCAGCAGTAATAATAATCTAAAACATACAGGGAACATTTTACACAGAATGACTACTTTTACTCTTCATTCTTAAGTGTGCAACTGGGAGAAACGCAGTGGATATTGACATGTACTTTTACTTTGGTAAGGTTTTGAAGATTTCCACTTGTAGTAAAGTATTATCAGTATGTTGTTAGTATTAGTATGTTTTACTCCACCACATTTAGTTAACCTTCATAGTTTCTAGTTACTTATGAAAACACATGATTTATGATTCTACATGTTCAGTTCAGGAGTATTTTCAAACCATAGTATTTGTACTTATACTTCAATTAAGTTGAGTAGCCTACTTATTCCAACACTGCATGCAAATAGTCAGCAGTCAAACGGCAGGTAAACAGAATTCTTTATAAGCTAACCCATCTCAAAAACTTGGATAGAATTTAGCCAAAACATTACCTGGTATAGAATCGGATGTTGTCGTCGGAGCCAGCAAACCGCTGTAAGCAAAACTCTCGCTGGACTCTTAACTCCTGCAGTTGCTTCTGCAGATCCTCCACTGTTTTGGAGTTGTCTTCTGTAGCTTGAGAGGACATGTCCAGTGAAGCTGGTTCAGGGGTTGAGCAGTAATCATGGTCACGGACATCGATGTGCTCTTCCTGCTCCTCCCGAGAGACTGGTTCAGTGGGCCGCTCCCTTCTCTCCCAAACACTAGCCCGCGGTGTTTGAGCAGTGAAGTGATTCCACTCAAACAGAGTTGGGACAACACCTTTCACAAGCCTCCTACGGCCATCACCTTGGAGTGAGAGGAGATTGTAAAGTTATCGCGTCGTATTTTAACCAGCCACTGTCTTCGCAGCTCGAGTTCGGTCGGAAAGCCATGGAAACTTAGGACGCCGTTGAATTTAGCTGACGCCGTACAAAGTGGGACACAGCAGTGCTCGGAGTAGTTCTTTACTTGTCTTTGCAAATGCTCCGTTTTGAAAATCTTCCGTCGACTCATATTTAAACCACAGATTTAAACAGTAAAACATTTGTGGACGCTCAGCTACGCAGACCAGAAGCAACCCGGAAGCGTCCGAGCAGTATAACGGCTAAGGCGGAAGTACATCTCAGACCCTAGTGCATGTAGCCTATTGCCTTAATCAATATCTAGTCAACTCTAAAATACCACATATATGCAATGGCATGATAATATTATTGTGACAAGTGGGGTATTCACTTGGTGTTTCCAGAAATTAGATGTAGATGCTGCCAAAATCGACGAAGGCCACTTTCGAGGGTCGTTTTTCCCTACATCTGCAGGCAGTCTGTAAGGGCAATCCGACAACCCATACAGCTCTAGTTTACGCTGGTAACGACCTAGAGCACACCCCTCAAGTCCAGAGATGTAATCCGAAGACATGCAGCGATTTCTTTGGTCGTTAATTCAGAAAAAAAACCTAGTGCGCCTGGCTACGTTAGCTAGCTGTTTATATTTGGACCTCCAGGATATTTGCACCTCCAGGAAAATGGCGTATTTATATATATATATATATGGCGCGCGTTGCATTGTGGGTAGCTCGTGACGTCACTGTGTGTGAAAGAATAACCTGCCTTCATTGTCTTTTAAAATAAAATCGCCTTACCCTTTTCCTTAACCCTCTGGAGTGTGAAGTGAAGGGTATTTTCTTGATTTGTAGATGTCTCCTTAAATCAACTTTTAAATGTACTTCTTATAACATGGCACCCCATGTGTTATATATCAAAAATGTTCAGGACAGTCTCTGGTCTTAGAAATGCAAGTCACTCACCTTAGAGCACTGTCTTATGAGATACCTAGCTGAAAATGAGAAATCCGAATTTTGGAAAACTTCAAATCTCTTGTGAAAACACAGATTTACTCATGTCATCCATTTTTTTGGTGTTTCAGATTTGGTTTACCAAAGTCTTTGGTTCACAAAAGTAGTGACATATATGAATTACACTATAGGCCTATATAAATGTGTTATTCATGTCTAAAATAAAAATGTGAAAATTAGAATTTTGAGTAAAATTGTTCTATCACTCTACTTTCACCACAGAAAAGTTACATCAGGACTGATTCATGATTTCATATTCCATACCAAGGTTCATGTGATGTGTACAAATACAAATTGAGCATTACAACTTTTTGTTCAACCAACTATTTATGTTAACATAAGAAACTGTAAAATCTCAATATTGACAATATCAGAACTTTTTCAACCAACTATTCATTATAAATGTAAAGATAGGGGGGCAGTGTCATCGTCTTTGTCTGTCTTCCAAGACAGTGGGTCTGGCTGCTGTGTAGGTGGGGGTGATGGTGCATGGGCTGCTGGTGGTGTGTTGGAGGGAGGTAGGTGTGATTGTCCTGGGTTGATGCTGGTGGCTGTGTGGGAGGTACGTGTGCTAGGCGAGACTTCTTTGCTGGCTGGGTTGATCGTGATGGCTGTGGTGGAGGCCTTTGTACCGAGGTGTATCTTAATCTTGTGGTAGGCACAGATGGAGATGGAGGCCGCTGTAGTGATGCCGGTCCTCTGGTCCTCTGGTCCTTGGTGGTGAAGGCCCTTGAGCCACGGTAGATCTTGACCTGGGTGCAGGCACAGATGGAGGTGGAGGCAGCTGTAGTGATGCTGGTCCTCTGGTCCTCTGGTCCTTGGTGGTGATGGCTATGGTGAAGGCCTTTGAGCCACGGTAGATCTGGACCTGGGGCAGTCACTGATGGAGGTGTAGGCAGCTGGATAAACGCCGCCTGTGGGCCAGCTGGGAAATCTGTAAACATTTAGGACAATAATACTTTATTTTTCATTAAAATAAAGTCCAAGTGGAATGTTACTCAAGCACAAATAACAATGCACAACTAAAAAAAAATGGTGAGGTGGGACAGGCACACACACACACACACACACACACACACACACCCACACACACACACCACACACCACAACAACACACACACACACACACACACAACCACACACACACCACAAACACACACACACACACACACACACACACCACACACACACACACACACCACACACACACACACCACACACACACCAACACACACACACACACACACACACACACACACACAGCGCAAGTACACTATTACTGTAACATTTACACTTACCTATCTTCAAATGGATCCTTGTTGCTGTATTCTTCTTCTTCAGAAGAGTAGAAGCCATCAGGTTCTGATGCTCCATCTCCACTGCTGGAGATTGTTTTTGTTATTGTTTTTATTTTAAATCGTATAATGTTGGACTTTTTTTGTCGTCTGTGAGGAAAATAAATGGGGCTCAGAGCCTCAGAATACTGAAATCTGTATTTTTTTAAATCTTTTTTTCCTTCTAATTTGTTATTCTTTTCTAAATAACACACTGTTATTTACTCAACAATAACACACAATTATCCTTGTTTTTATTTATTTGTTTGATTTCATAATCTCGGGCTTTTTTGGCGTCCGTCAGGAACTGAATTTCAAAAATAAAAATAACCGGAAACAGACGTAGGCCTATATGGGACATTACGAGCATCATTGCGATACACAGCCACTGAACTGATTACCCAAGATCCTCAGCTATGGTTTAAGCTCGGTGATTGGATGTTTTAGCCGCAATGTACGTTGGGATATGGTGTTAATGCGATATGAAATACGAAAAATATTTTGAAGTTTAGGATGGCCGAAGACACTACACTACCCATAATCCCCAGCTATCGTTTGGGACTACAGTCCCCGTGATTAATCTTCAAGCTCTGGGATTGGATGTTGAAGTGGCAGTGCGCCAAGGTTACGCCGAGCGTCAAACAGCTCTTTGAAATCGAACAAAACCACGGCAGACTATCCAAAACTGGACTGGAACGCCCCCCCCAGAACTACACATGCTGGCTATTGTGTTTCGCAACATGTTCTATGGCACGTCTCTACTGGGAATTGAAGTTTTAAAAGACGTTTTCGTTTTTCCCCAAATTAGAAGTTGACTGTATTAAACTGTGTACACCCCTGGAGGTTTAGGCGATAGGAAACAAATTGGTGTGTACAAATGTAAAACATATAATTAATAAATGGGTGAAAATCGCTTGTGTCCATAATGCGCAGCATTAATATATACCCACATGACAGCTCATTGTTACTTTGTAATTCTACTCCACTACAATTCAGAGGTTAACCTGGTATTTTTACTCCACTACATTTATTTTAGTTACTTTGCAGATTCTGATTAATGATGTGAAATATAAACAACCCTTAAATCAGGCTTTAGTTACACCTGAGTAAAATTCAGGGAAGGTGATTGTCAAATGCCAACAATCAGGAGAGATATTTGATTGTTGGTGCTTGAGAAGACTAAACATTTATCTGCAGATCCCTATAATGTATATTCATTACTCGTTATTCTCTACTAATAGTTAATTAAAGACTGTATATAATGGCTATTTTGCACATCCCTTTCAAGATTTTCTAAGGTTTATTGACATATCATATACACAACTACGGTGTAGTTATGCAATGACTGAAAAACTAGGGTCGCAGGTTCCTCAACAATGCATTACAAGACATCTATCAATATGTGTGTATACCTCCGCCATTAAACTGTCATATTCTGCACATTTCTTATACTATCTACATACATCTTATACGAGTATAATTAATATGTATAATATCAGTTAAAATAAGTGCTTCAACATAGTTAACATTGCAGGAAAGCAATATATTAGACGTTAAGTACTTTGTCAGGCTTAATATTTATCTGTAGATACCCCCAAAGCTTTTTTGTTATTTAAAAGAAGACCTTAACCCTCTGGAGTCTAAGGGTATTTTCTCGATTTTTAGATGTTTTCTTAAATCACCTTTTTAAATGTATTTCTTCTAACATGGCACCCTCATGTGTTACATATCAAAATGTTCAGGAAAATCTCTGGTCTTGCTATATATGCATATTACTCACCTTGGAGCACTGTTTGATTAGATAAGTAGCTCAAAAGCTTAAAATTGGACATCCGATTTTCGGAAAATCTTCAAAACTCTTGTGAAAACACAAAGTTACTCATGTGATCAAATTGTTTTGGTGTTTAAGATTTGGTTACCAAAGCAGTGAAATATTTGAATTACACTGTATATAAATGTGTTATTCATGTATAAAATGAAAAAAATTAAATTCGAATTTTGAGTAAAATAGGTGTTTATCACTCTACTTTCACCACAGCAGGGACTGAGATACATTAGGACTGAATAATGACTTCATATTACATACCAAGGTTCATGTGATGTGTACAAATACAAATTGAGCATTCAACCTTTTTTTTTCAACCAACAATTTATTATAAATATGTTTTTTTCAACCAACTATTTATATAAATATAAGAAACTGGAAAATCTAACTATTTACAATATTGAACATCATAACTTTCAACCAACTATTCATTATAAATGTCGAGAGAGTGTCAAGGTCTTTGTCTGTCTTCCAAGACAGTGGGTCTGGCTGCTGTGAAGATGGGGGTGATGGTGCATGGCTGCTGTGTAGGTGGGGTGTACAAGTGCTATACGAGACCTCCATGAGACCTCCTTGCTGGCTGGGTTGAAGTTGATGGCTGTGGTGGAGCCTTTGTGCTGAGGTGTATCTTGACCTGGTGGCAGCCGCAGATGGAGGTGGAGGCAGCTGTAGTGATGCTGGTCTGCTGGTCCTTGGTGGTGATGGCTCTGGTGAAGGCCCTTGAGCCACAGTAGATCTTGACCTGGGGGCCGGCACAGATGGATGTTCTGGCTGCTGGATAAACGCCGCCTGTGGGCCACTAGGCCCAGACAGCTGTGAAACATCTCTGTAAAACAAATTAAAATGTAGGACAATAATTACAACTAATTTCATTGAAATAAAGTTCAAGTAAAATGTTGCTCAAGCACAAATAACAATGCACACATAAAAAGAAAGTTTGGGAGGTTGGAGAAGGAGTCTCTCTCGATCTCTCTCTCTCTCACACACACAAACACAGGTATTTCCAGTTACTTTACATTCAGTATAAAATCACAGACACACATATACATAGGCTACATCTGATTACAAAGTCTCATCTGTACAGGACGGTAAAATAATAACAGGCACACATCAATAAATCTATGACAAAGTCTCATCGGTACAGAACAGTATGATAAAATAATCGATGGCAAAAACATGTCACTGTAAATGTCTCCGTTGTGGGACGAATAAATGATTAATTTAATCATCTACACATGTAATCTCACTTTTACACATGGTGTTATACTAAATCTAACCAAGTAGTTTTCCCTACCAAAATAACATTATCACAGAGTAAACGTTTGCTAATGGAGAGTCTATTTTGTCCCAATAAAAAGTTCATGACTATCGATAAAAAAAATATATATCAATAAACCTATTGTTCATTTTTGCGGTATTCCCCACACATTGCCAGTACACTATTACTGTAATATTTACACTTACCCATGTCCAAATGGATCCTTGTTGTTGTCTTTGTATTATTCTTCTTCAGAAGAGTCGAAGACTTCAGGTTCTGAGGCTCTATCTAGTGATGGCAGTTTGACACTGAAGCTTCGAACGGAGCTTCAACCCTGGACTTCCTATTCCATAGAAGCAGTGCTTCGAAGCTTGCTTCAAATCACGTGGCATATGACTTCCGAAGCAGCAATTGCTTCAAATCACGTGACATGTGACGTCCGAAGCAGCAACTGCTTCATTTCCTGAATGAATCACTTGACTGGTTCGCGGTCCATTCACGCGATTCAATGCACTGCCTCGTCTCGATTCTGACAGGTGACAGGTTGAAACAGTTTCAAATTTGAGCGCTTCAACACTTTATGACCGCTCTAAACAATGCGCAATGTGTGGGTTGTTGTCGTAGTTTGCGTTGTTGCTGTTGAGTTGTTGTTGGTATTGCATTTGAATTGTAGTATCATTATAGAGCAAGCCAGGAAGAAATATAGGTCGTTCTGGCTTGGGAAACACTTCGAAATGTGGAGAAGTTGTGAACAAAAAGACAATTATCAGTAATATAAAAACAGTTCAATATTTCAAGGAATAAATAGCCCAGTGGGTAGAGCCGGCGACCGGAAAGCGGCATGTCCTCCGCGCAGCTGGTTCAAAGCCCGGAATGGATGTATTTTAATCATTGGTTTTCAACTTTAATAACTGATAAAAGGCCCTCTACTCCCAAAAAAATGTCCAGCACTCTCTAGTCTCTTCTCAATAACCCAATACACACAATTATCAATCTTTAATTGCAAATAGAACATGATATTCAGTCTTAGTGTGTGTATCGAATATTTTTCAAGGCAAAGATACGTTGAACCCACTGCAGCCTTGCACTTCGCCAGGAGAGGTCGCTGTAACTGAAGCTTCGAGAAATGAACCTATTTCCGACACAATTGTCCAAGTGGTTCGATGCTTCATTCAAAGCTTCATTTTGCCATCACTAGCTCTATCTTCACTGCTGCTAGCGAAAAAAATCTCTAGCGAAGTCAGCAACTGTAACGTTTTTTTTAGCCATTTTCTCTGTCTCTCTCTTTCCTCACAGACGTAAACTGATGGGAGACACGTGGTTTATGGTTTTTTTAATTGGTGGGTAGGCCCTTAGTGATTTCTTGATGTCCATTGGTCATTTCAGACCATGATGGCTGCCGGCCGAGATTTCCTTGACGGACACACAAATCCACCAATCCCACACAGTGTAAAGTCAAGCTGCTTTGAGCGGCCATATTGGCTGCTGTGCCCTGGTTACAGTCTCACAGGAGATACCGCTGGAAAGCTACTCTTCCAGCGATTCCGCGGATATCTGAATCATATTTCTACTCCTTATAATCGAAAATATATAATTCATTACGTAAAATTATGCGCACCGACTCCAGAGGTATTCTTTAATGTTTAAATAAAGGTTAATTAGTTTGTCTGTTTTGCACATCTTCCTATTAATATCTTTGTCCGGCACTAAACTGTTTTATTGGAGAGATCACTACAGTATCTTCTTGATTTTTTATATTCTATATTTCTATCATTGACCTTCTACATTCCCCCTATTTTGTATGTACTCTTAATATTTGTTTCATCAACTAACTTTATTCAACAAAAATAACATTATTCAACAAAAATAATTCAATAACGTGCTTGTGTGCTAGGCGGTGCACACAAGGTACACACAGCCATAATAACTTTGTATTATTAATGTAGGACACTTGTGTATGTATAACATCTGAAGATGTGTAGTTTTATTCATGTTTTCACATACTTTTACAGGATATTGCTATATTAATTCACATGTTTTACTTCTAATATCTGATTTGTAAAAAATCACTGACAGAAAGGTATATCCGTCATTTAATGGTAAGCTATTGCAATTCTGAATTCATAGATGTGTCTCCCATCACCCAAAACCCCTGACTATTCTTTCAACTCAGTATTTACATTCTTATATTCAAAGAAAATCAAAAGTCCTTTTATATCAGCTGTGCACCATTATGGTGTAAATATAACCTATCTACCAATTGGATCAAATATAAAAGTCAACCGAATTAGTATTGATACTGTAAGGAGACGTATTGTGTGAAGAGAAATTGAAGATGTTGTTTAATTGCTGATATCCACGTCACATATTCAGTTTCCGTGGCAGTTCTTCCAGTTTGTCTAGAAGTCTTCTAATCAGGGCTCTATAAATAGAGAACTACGGCAGATGTGTAATATTTAATGCAGCCGAACTGTGTATTACAATGCCGATATATGATGACTTTCAAAGAGAAAAGCAAGCACACTCGGAATAAAGTATTATTTTCTTTCTTTTTTCAAATGTTTTTTCGGATTTCATATCGCATAACCACCATATCCCAACGTGCATTGCGGCTAAACAATCCAATCACCGAGCTTCTAGCTGAGGATCTTGGGTAATCAGTTCAGTGGGTGTGTGGTGTGTATTGCAATGATGCTCGAAATGTCCCTTATAGGCCTACATCTGTTTCCGGTGACTTTATTTTGAAATTCAGTTCCTGAGGAACGGCTAAAAAGCCAGAGATGATAAGAATTAAACGAATAAATAAAAACAAGGATAATTGTGTGTTATTGTTGAGTAAATAACAGTGTGTTATTTCAATCAATCAATCAATGTTTATTTATATAGCCCAATATCACAAATGTTACATTTGTCTCAGTGGACTTCACAGTTTGTACAGAATATCAGTATGACAATACGACACCCTCTGTCCTTAGACCCTCACATCGTACAAGGAAAAACTTCCGGAGAAAACCCACAGTTTAAAGGGGAAAAAAATGGGAGAAACCTCAGGGAGAGCAACAGAGGAGGGATCCCTCTCCCAGGACGGACAGACGTGCAATAGATGCCGTGTGTAAATTGAAAAGATAATACATTTGCACCATAGGTAGTCCAAATGTTTGGAAATGCATGTGTGTATAATAGGAAGATGAATCCATGAGGATATCCATCCAGGACCTATGATCCAGGACCACAGTCACGACTCAAGATCCAGGGCTCGCGATGCAGGACACAGGACCGCAGGATCATCCATGACTCCGGATCCCGGCGTATATAGACACCAAAAAGAAAGAAATTTGGGGAAGCTGGGTTAATCGGAACATGAGAGTACACAGGTATAGACAGAGAGAAGGAAGAAGTAAGATGTCCCCTGACAAACTAAGCCTATCAGCAAAACTAGGGGCTGAATCTAATCAGCCCTAACTATAAGCTTTATCAAAAAGGAAGGTCTTAAGCACACTCTTAAAAACGGATAGGGTGTCTGCCGCCCGAACACAAACTGGAAGCTGATTCCACAAATGTGGAGCTTGATAAGAAAAGGCTCTGGCTCCCATTGTACTTTTAGAGACTTTAGGAACAACCAACAACCCTGCATTCTTGGAACGCAATGCCCTAGTAGGACAGTAGGGTATAATGAGTTCTTTAAGGTAAGATGGCGCCTGCCCATTAAGGGCTTTGTAGGCGAGAAGAAGAATTAAAAATTATATCCTGTGTTCTATAGGGAGCCAGTGTAAGGCAGCCAGAACAGGAGTAATGTGGTCCCTTTTCCTAACTCTGGTTAGTACACGAGCTGCAGCATTTTGAATCAGCTGAAGCGACTTGACTGACTTCTTGGTACACCCTGATAATAAGGAGTTACAATAATCCAGCCTTGAAGTAACAAATGCATGGACTAGTTTCTCTGCATCGTTTTGAGGCAAGATATGCCTGATTTTTGCAATGTTACGTAGATGGAAGTAGGCGGTCCTTGAAATTGATTTTATGTGGGCGTTAAAGGATAAATCCTGATCAAATATAACACCAAGATTCCTTACAGTCTCACTGGAGGCCAAATTAATGCCATCCATAGTTAGTATATCTTTAGATCATTTGTTTCGTAGATTCTTCGGGCCAAGTACAATAACTTCAGTTTTGGTCGTGTTTAACATAAAAAAATGTAAGGTCATCCACGTTTTTAATTTCTTAAGGCAGTCTTGAATTTTATTTAGATGATTAATTTCATCAGGCTTGATTGATAAATATAGTTGAGTATCATCCACATAACAATGAACATGTACAGAATGATTCCTTATAATATTGCCTAACGGAAGCATATATAATGTGAACAAAATAGGTCCGAGCACTGAGCCCTGTGGCACTCCATGGCTAACTTTGGTTTGCGTGGAAGATTCATCATTGACACGTACAAACTGAGAGCGTTCAGATAGATAGGACCTAAACCAGCCTAAAGCAGTTCCCTGTATGCCAACTAAGTGCTCTAGTCTTTGCAATAAGATATCATGATCGATAGTATCAAATGCAGCACTGAGATCGAGCAAAACCAGAATAGAGACAAGTCCCTTGTCTGAGGCTATTAGAATGTCATTTGTGACTTTAACCAGAGCTGTCTCTGTGCTATGATGTGTTCTAAAGCCAGACTGAAAATCTTCAAATAAATCATTGTTTTTTAAGTAATCACACAGCTGTTTTGCGACTGCTTTCTCAAGAATTTTTGAGAGGAACGGAATATTAGAAATAGGTCTATAGTCAGGGGTGCACATAACTTTTTTGCCCTGGTTCTCAAAGGAGCACCTGGAGATGTTGCTTGGTGCTCATCCTTAAAATGAAATAAACCGTAACTTTTGAGGGGGTCTTGACTTTATTTGCCAGACACACGGCACTGAACACACGTGCAGAGGTGAACACAGAACACACATGCAGAGGTGAACACAAGACAACATTAGCACGACCAGTAATCCTACAAGCTGTCATCACTACCCTCCTGACTGTTCTCCTCACTGTCTTCCTCTCTGTCAGACATGGTAGCTGATGATGTAGGCCTACTACTTTCTCTCTGGTTGAGTCTGCGATTAGCTGCTTGCATCCACAAGTCAACAGCTAGTTTTGGGTCGAAAGTCTCTGTTGTCATCTTAGACAAGTGGATGTAATCAAATAAGTATGTGAACATAACCAATAACCTACCATAGCCAATAACAAATGAATGGAACTTATTTTATTTGTGTTGTTCATTCATATCTTATTTTACCTTAACATTTATTTATTTATGCATTTTTTTGTATCTCTCCAGTTTTAAAGGATATCTTTGGTTACTGTCCTATAGTATGCATTGGAATGATTTAAAACCTGTTTATCCCAATAATTATAAAGGCGTGCCTTGGAAATATGTGTTTACATAAATTGTGACCAAACCGTTTGAACTTAGACTAAGAGTCCTTTACCTCACTGAGCTGTAGTTATCAGCCTCTCAGTCTGACTGGAGAGGACTCTCCCTCCACATTATTGTAGAAACATCTTCTTCTTATATCCGTTAAAGCAGCTAGCACGGCACCAGATTCTAATAACAACAGCGCTGGTACCGGTGCACCCTCCCTCTCTCCCTCGCTCACTCGCATTTTGGCTGTGAGCTGCGGGCGCCAGATAAGCCAACATCCCCCATGTTCATCACTTACAGTGCCAATCGTACAGGGCAAATGAAACGTGTAACCGGGGTGAAAAGGGTGTTACATTTACTTAATTATGAATATTGTTACATCAAGGCCGAAAATTAGGATGAGCCCCAACGGTCAAAATGTTTTTTTCCCTCCCAGAACTGCCAGCGCAGCACCTCCCCAGATCTGGCGCCCTAGGCGAACATCTAGCCAGCGCTACGGGCCGGCCCTGAGTTCATATCATGGTTCATATGCAACTCGCAAATATCTTTCTCTCTCTCTCTCTCTTCTCTCTCTTCTCTCTCTCTCATCTCTCCTCTATTTTCTCTGTTCTCTTTTCTCTTCTCCCTTCTCTCTCTCCCTCTCTCAATGTTGGTACGCAAATGCACTTTGTTTCAAATGACCCGGTGCTCTTTTTTTGGCGGAGGTGCGCATGCGCACCTGCGCACCAGTTATGTGCAGCCCTGTATAGTTGGCTAAAACCTCTGGATCGAGGTTGTGCTTTTTAAGAAACGGTTTTATCACTGCTACTTTGAATGATTGTGGAACATAGCCTGATAATAAAGACATATTCATAATATTTAATAAAGTGCTAATTAATGGAAAAACTTCCTTCAACAGCTTAGTTGGAATTGGGTCTAACATACACGTTGATGGTTTAGAAGAGAGAATCATTGAATTTAATTGTTCAAGGTTTATGGCTGAAAAGCATTCTAGTTTACTATCTAGTGTAATATTAGAACTGACGTTTCCGGGAGCTGTTGATAACACTCATGGTCAAAGGCAAGAGGTCATTAATTTTGTTTCTAAGAGTAACAATTTTATCGTTAAAAAAGCACATACAATCATTACTACTGAGTGCTATGGGAATAAAGGCTCAATCGAGCTATGGCTCTCTGTCAGCCTGGCTACAGTGCTGAAAAGAAATCTTGCATTATTCTTATTCTCATTTATTAATGAAGAGTAGTAAGCTGCTCTCGCTTTACACAGTGCTTTCTTATATTCATTGAGAGTAATATGCCAAATTAAACGAGATTCTTCAAGTTTAGTGGAACGCCATATCCTTTCAAGTTGTCTTGACTTTTGCTTTATATAGAAAATAATAACAAATTAGAAGGAAAAAAAGATTTAAAAAATACAGATTTCAGTATTCTGAGGCTCTGAGACCCATTTATTTTCCTCACAGATGGTAAAAAAAGTCCGACATTATACAATTTAAAATAAAAACAATAATCGTGGCTTGATATTGAGTAATGTTTTTATGAACTACACAGCTTGCGGTCTTCCAAGACCCCACCGGACAAAAATACATGTTGCAGGCACGAAACATACTACCAATACATTGCTTTTAAAATCGTTCTGTGTGACACGAAAAAAAGGGGGAAATCATGATGGTGAACACGAATCAATAGATTAAATGTCGTGACTATAACACGAAATGCTGTGAGACTGGGTTGGGTAATCAGATAATAAGCCTGTTGAACAGGAGAAAATAATGAAGCAGAGGGAAAGTTTCTGCCGTTTGTCTGGTCGTTCTAGTGGTAGTAGTAGTAGTAGTAGTAGTAGTAGTAGTAGTAGTAGTAGTAGTAGTAGTAGTAGTAGTAGAACCTTTATTTAGCCAGGAAAATCAATTAAGAACAAATTCTTATTTTCAATGATGACCTGACAGGAGGCAAAAGGCTTCCTGAGGGGATGGGGGTTGGGAGGAAGAAAATAAAAAGACAGACTCCGGGCACTACAGTACCCAGGAGACAACAGAATGACAAAGAGCAGAGATGACAGGCATAGCAGTTAACCATATGTAACCAGGTTGAAAATAACCCTTACATTGAAATTAAAACAAGATAATAAATATGTCATTTAGTTATAAGTGTTGTTAAAATATCTAGTTCATGCAAAGATAACGATTAAAATATATTTCACAACTGTTTAAAAAGGGAAAGTGTAATACATATGTTTAAAAGACTAAAATGTATAATTATAAATACTGTGTTTTATTTTGAAAGTCAAGGGTTGAAGTTGGCAGGAAGTAAAAGCGGGAGAGAGAGTGTGCGTCAGAGTGGTGGCTTGACTGACAAAGTCGCGGCACAGAGAGTGAATAAAAGTTGACAGTTTTAGCAAATAAGTAGTAGTTAGTGTCTCGAGATTATCAACTCGACAGTCTTCATATGGATTCTTTTCTACACGCTGTCTGCAAGGAACTGATTACATTTCTTCTCCAAGTTTGTCCCAGAGTAATCCACGTGTGTGTATTAGCTGATTGATTGATTGATTGATTGATTGATTGATTGATTGATTGATTGATTGATTGATTGAAAAGTTTATTAACAGCTTGTATATTGGGTACAGTACAGTACAGCTCAAAACATACAATTGTTAAGGGGATGCAGACCAGAGAAAGACTTTCGTCTTGTTTACATCAGGGTCCCCCATTTCCAATTCATCATATCATTTAAGACATATAATATAAGACATATTTGACATACAGATGGCTTATTTACAATTTACATACAGGTGGTTTTTTACATACAGATTGCTTATTTACAATTTTCATTTTAGTTCTAATACATCCTAACCGGACATTTAAGACATACCAAGTCTACAGAATACAGTTAGTAATAGAGTCTAAAATGCGAGTATATACATAGATGGGGGGGGGGGAAGCTGTCCATTGAACGACAGGTTGAGATTTGTACCATTACCGGGGCCAGTTTTGCAATGCTCTCCCCCGAAGGTGCTCTTTAAGAGAGGTTTTGAAGGTAAGTATAGTTTTACTTTCCTTTACAGTTGTGGGAAGAGCGTTCCACCTTGATGTGGCATAATTGCGAAACGTGTATTCCCCCTTTTTTGTGCCAAATCTGGGTTTCACATGATTTGTGGAGCTCCCTCTGGTGTTATGATCATGGTATTCCTTGACCTTTGGGAAGAATTTTGACATGTACATGGGTACCATAGAGGTGTAGTGGATCTTGTAGACCAGGCCCATTGCAAGTAGTTGTACTCTGTCGTCTAAGCCATCCTAGGTTGTCAAAGTGGGCAGAGGGGAGGTGGGTTCTAGATGAAAGGTCAAGCAGTAGTCTGACCAGTTTATTTTGCGATGTTTGAAGTTTTATTTTTAGTGCCTTGGAGGTGCTATGGTACCATGACGTGCAAGCATAGTCATAGTACCCTTGAATGAGTGCTCCTGCCAGAGTTTTCAGGGTGTTTTTGTTTACCAGAGAGGAGATCCGGTATAGGAATCTAGTTCTTTGATTGACTTTTTTTATTACATTGGATGCCATTTTGTCACAGGAGAGGTTTGCCTCAAGAATAGATCCTAGGTATATAATTTCCTTCTTACTTGTGACAATAATGTCGCCCACTGCAACTGAGAAGTCGTCGGATTTGCTGAGATTATGTTTTCGAACCGAAGAGAATGGACTCTGTTTTACCCAGGTGTAATGATAATTTATTATCGGCGAGCCAGGTGCAGATTCTGCCGAGCTCGGAGCTGAGGGTTTTTTCAACCTGCAATCTGCTCCTGTCAGAGACCAGCAGGGCTGAGTCGTCCGCGAACAGGAACAAGTTGCAGTCACATGCTGATGACATGTCATTTACATAAATTAGGAACAGTAACGGACCTAATATGCTTCCTTGTGGAACACCACAGCTCACTGGGAGGGGGGGGGGACAGAGTACCGTTTACCTCCACCATCTGTTCTCTCCCCTCCAGGTAGGATTGCATCCAGCTCACCGATAGTTTATCAAAACCAATTGCTTTTAGCTTGTCAATCAGAATGGGGTGATTGACAGTGTCGAAAGCCTTTTGTAGGTCCAGCATCACCATGCCGCAGTATTTGCCCTCATCCACCTCTTGTTTGATGTGGTCGCTCAAATAAAGAAGGCATGTGTCAGTGGAGTGGGATTTTCTAAAGCCAGATTGAAATGCATAGATTAGTTTCTTTTCCGCGAGGTACTTTTCGACCTGTTCATATACTATTTTTTCCATGACTTTCGAGATGGAGGTAAGTATAGAAACAGGGCGGTAGTTGCCTGGGTCCAATTTGCTGCCCTTTTTGTGCAGGGGGGTTACTCTTGCAATTTTGAAGTCTTTGGGTACTTTTCCCTGTTTTATGGAGAGGTTAATTATGTGAGCTATGACTGGTGAGATGGCGGTTGCTGTGTCTCTGAGGAATTTGGAGGGGATATTGTCGTGGCCAGTGGCCTTGTTAGGTTGGAGGGCGCTCAGTTTAATGAGTACCTCTGCTGTTGTTACCCTTGCTAGACTGAAATCATCTTTGCGTACCCCTAGGTTTTTGTAGTAGGTCATGATGTGATCTACTCCAAAAAGCCCTGAGTGGGAGGGTAATTTATTTACAAGAGTTGTGGCTATGTTTGTGAAAAAAAATGTCAAGTACTTGGCCACATCCAGTTTGTCTGTGATGAGCCTGTTATCTGTCTTTATGTTTAAGTTAGAAAATCTCGTTTTGAGTTTTTTACTGCAGCCAAGCTGGTTATTGAGTAATTTCCAAAGTTCACAGGGTTTATTGTTTTCCTCAGTTTTGACATTGATGAAATTCTTTTTGGCAGTTTTGATCATGGAATTTACGTCATTTCTTAGTCTGTTTCTTTCAATTTTGAGTTCAGTCACGTGGGCCTGGAGTTCACTGCTCGTGCTTTTGGAAAGTATTGACTGACTTTTATGAAACTCAGAGCATTTTTTGTCTCTGGTTTTCATGGCGGTCAGTATGCCGGAGTGCATCCATGGCTCAGCGCGATTTTTTACCCTGGTTGTTCTTAGGGGGGCCAAATCATTGCGTATTGCAGAGAATTTGTTTTTTAAACCAAGCCATGTTTCTTCAACTTGTGTACCACTGAGCTCATCTGACCAGTCCAGGCTCTCCAGTTCTAGGTTAAAGGCCTCGCTAGAGTAGTTTTTGAGGTCTCTAGATATGACTGTTTTGTGACAGCCGGCCCTTTGTTTTAGCTTTTTGCGGGTACAGAATATCATATAATGATCACTTAAACCGCATGCTATAACCCCTTTACTGGAGCTTGTTAGCAACTGAGTGTTTGCATTCATTAATACAGTGAATGGACTCTTAGCTACGTTATAGCTAACTCAGCTGGCCTTATTGGCTTCAGTTCGGGGTTTTTCGGCATGAAAACCCTGAAGATCTTTATCAGTTTTGCTGCAAGTTGGTGACAGTGAGGAGTTTTGGACAATACGAGAGAGCACGTAGTCGCTGGACACCTTCCCGCCACCATTGATCGCCATCTGAGACTGAGGGATCGGTACAGCTGCAGTTTGGAGTTGAAGATGTAGGTATCGCTCTGGTTTTATTGCTCATTTGAGTGAAGAAGACAAATAGTTTTGACTTTCAACGCTCTCAAGTATCACATCAGGCCTGCAACGTGAGGGGTTTTATTTCATTTTATTTGCCGGCTTGTGTGTGTGTGTGCTGAGTGAGTGTGTGGGCCCACTGAGTTAAGTGTGAAATTGTATTCAAAGGTGACCTTATAATATTTTGATATGATTAATAATTTCCAGTTAAAGGGATTATTAATCAGACATTATTGAAGGTACATTCTGACTTCCTGTTTGTTCACAAGTATACAGTAAATAATTGAGATCTCTACTTCTAAAACTGATTCCAGTGTGATATTTGGTGATTTATATCAATAGAGGTATTTAAACTAATGTGTTTAAGGTAAAGTGTCATTGTGCTCAACACATTTAAATATACATTTCTTTTATATGTCACTCAGCTAAATTGTTCAGTGTGTATATGTTATAGTAGAGTAGATATAATCTAATACTAGCGAAGTTACAGTACTTAAAGGTGCTTAAAGAGACTCAAGATAACACAAAGGGTACATTGGTCAAATATAAACAGGATAATTTAAGAGAAATAAGACAACATTACCTTATGTATTCTTCATTGTAAATTAGATTTATTGAGTTAACGAACTCAGGGCCCTTCCCTGATTAAACTAGGGAATAACTGGGCTACACATATAACATCTCTAAAACAATACTGCTGTGGTTCAATCAGTCATTAAAATAATATAGAACATTCATCCATTCAATCATTTATTCATTCATCCATGAATTCCTTCATGGCAATGCATACTATAGGAGAGGTAAAGACATTGGTAGTGAGCATCAGGCAAAGCAGTTGCATGTGTGTACCAGGGTGTTTGTAATTAGACCCTCCAGAAAAACGCGGGCAAAAATCCTTGATTATGCCGGCTAAAATCCTTGATTATGCGATCAAATATGGAGGGTTTTATGTGATTTTATAAGGTGAAATTGCGGGAAGTTGCGAAATAAATAAATATTGGGCTGTCTTATTTATTTATTCTCTCTCACACACAACCTGCCACTAACGTTAAACCCCTACAAAAATGGCCCCAATTAATGCCCTTATAGCCTTCCTTTCAGTACTGTTATTGCATTGGAGAATAATACAATCTGTTGATCAACTTGACATGCACTATATGCAATCTGGATTGCATCGATATTAGCTGGCTTTCCATTTTTGTATATTCTTTCTCCAGGTAGTTGGAAAAAGTTTCCCGTCCCATATGCCGTGTGTCGCCCGGACATGGTATCATGCTAACTAGCTCCCTGAAAGCGGGTGACTCCACTGTAGCAATAGCCTGCATGTGTTCTACAACATACCGTGCAATGGCTTTATCGACTTTTCCCTGGCTAGCAGTCCCTTGGTTAAAATCCAGCCGCTGTTGCTTAGGTGGAGGTGGAGTGGAGTGGCGTTGGCTGAGTCTGGGTATGTGCCGGTGCTCAATACAGGCGATGACCTCACGTTTGCGCGTCCCCGCGAACAGGGCTTCAATCTACGGCAAGGCTTCAATCTACGGCACAACACCGGTCTTAGTTACTAGCTTCGTCCCAGCATGTTGTTTTTGCAGATGTTTTAAGATATTTGAATTACTGGTTTGGGCAGTAGATAGGCTCTTTGACCCGCCAGGACACAACTTACATTTAACAGAAACTTTCTTTTCTTTGTGCTCGACAAAAATGAAATAGTATATAAGCTATAGCTATAAGAAATACTTAAAGGGATAGTGGAAATGGAACCTCAAATAGTTTCGTTTTAACTTATATACAAGCATAATTACGTACCAAAACAATCACACCTGATTAAAAAAATATAATAATTGCCTTACGCATGTTAGAAGCACTTTATTGCAGCTTCCCCGAAGTTTTTTAGAAACGAAATGTTCGACTCAGCCAAACCGGAAGTGACGAAAACTTAGGAAGACGATACGATAACAAACCATGGCGTCTATGCGGAATGAACGTGGAAGGGCAAATATACCAGACAAAGAAGAAGGATTGTACGAGGTATCCAGTGATGATAGCGAGTCAGAAACATCCTCTCGGCTTTCCCTACGAAAATGTCGTTTTAGAAACTGAATCTGAATCCGGTTCAGTAAGCGACGATGGTGACAATATTGAGCCAGACGATGGACCATTACGTCCTTATTTGTTCGAGCCCGAGCCCGAGGTGATGGTTCACGGCATGGGCAATGGCGAGGATGACCAGGACCAGGCGCCAGATGATGCACCCCTACGCACAAATAATCTTGACTGGTAGGTCCCTAAGCATAGCTCACGCATCTTAAGATCACCTGTAGCCTTTACAAATATTAATCATTGTTAACCAGTTAAGCCCGAAGGTCCCCCCAGTGGACCCCTCCCACAGTTTTTTTTCTCTCACATGTCTCAGGGCTTCTTAACATTTATGAAACTATTAATGTTTCATACCCTTTTAAAGGTAAGAACTCCGCTAACTGACAATAAGAACAATTGTTAGCTAGAAAAAACACAAGAGTAATACCAAGCCTTTGAATTAGCATTGAGCGAAACAATGCTAACTAATGCTAACGCTTTTTTACACACAACACACGGTAGAAATGCCCTTATTACTATCTTAACTGCACAAACAAGATATACGATTTAAAGCTGAGACTCCACAGATTCCACACATGTAATGTCATCACTGTAAGACCTCGAATTCCTGGAGCTATCAGCCAGAAAAGAGAAAGTAAACAACATCCGGTTCCAAAAATATTACAATAATTACGTCTTACCTTTTTTGATTTGTGATCAAAAGTTGTGTTCAACGGAATAAAAACAAATTTCACCCACTGACGACGAATGGCTGGGTTTCTTGGAAACGCATGCGTCGATACGCCATTCTCTGCATTTGCTGTCGCACTACAGCCATACAAACACATCTATTCACCATAATAAAGGTCGGCTATTCACATGCAAATGCTATTGAATGTCCGCCATTGTTTGTGCCCGTCTTCCTATGCTCTCGTCATCACCCGAAGATTCCCGACGATTCCCGAAGTATTTCGTTTCATTGAGAGGGCGCAGTAAAATTGAAAATAAAATGAAACTAGGCGCATGAAATAAAAAAAATTGGTTTATTATGCTTATTTTTAATAAAAATACATAAGTTAAACCCAAAATTCGCGGATTTCCACTATCCCTTTAAGTTGTTTGTCAAGACCATAGGTCAAGACACTTTCCATCTGATGAAGGCAAATGCCTTCCCAGATGTACAAAAGTAGAAAACATTACATTCAGTTATAACCAGTTTTGGGACTAACAACGTTACAAAATAACGCTGTAACGCCGTTATTTTTGGCAGTAACTAGTACTCTAACGCATTACTTTTTTAATTCAGCAACTCAGTTACCGTTACTACATGGTGCGTTACTCCGTTACTGCGTTAGTTTTGGCTAGTCAACAGCCAGGCGAACAGAGATGAGTACTGTACTTGAGTAAATGTACTTAGATACTTCCTGTGTCACATGCGGAGACGCGTTGTGGGCGTATTTGTGTTGTTTACTAACAAGACTATCATGGCGGTGGCGGAGCTCAAGTCTAGTTTCTCGACCTGGAGATATTCCCACTATTTCACTTTTGTCGAGCACAAAGAAAAGAACGTTTTAGTTAAATGTGAGTTGTGTCTTGGCAGGTCAAAGATCCTATCTACTTCCCAAACCAGTAATTCAAATCTCTTAAAACATCTGCAAAAACAACATGCTGGGACGAAGCTAGTAGCTAAGACCACAGAGCCACTCCACCTCCACCTAAGCAACAGCGGCTGGATTTTAACCGAGGGACTGCTAGCCAGGGAAAAGTCGATAAAGCCATTGCACGGTATGTTGTAGAACACATGCAGGCTATTGCTACAGTGGAGTCACCCGCTTTCAGGGAGCTAGTTAGCATGATAGCATGTCCGGGCGGCACACGGCATATGGGACGGAAAACTTTTTCCAACTACCTGGAGAAAGAATATACAAAAATGGAAAGCCAGCTAATATCGATGCAATCCAGATTGCATATAATGCATGTCAAGTTGATCAACAGATTGTATTATTCTCCAATGCAATAACAGTACTGAAAGGAAGGCTATAAGGGCATTAATGGGAGCCATTTGTGTAAGTAACGAAAACGTTACTTTTCACAGTAACGCATTACTTGTTTGTATACGTAGCTAGTAAAGTAACTGAGTTACTTTTGAAATGAAGTAACTAGTAATGGTAACTAGTTACTGGTTTTCAGTAACTAGCACAACACTGGTTATAACTGCCAAAACAAACATTATTTACACTGTTATGGCCCCTGTTAAAAATGTTTGTAATGTTATCTACTGTGAGTTGGTCGAACGAATGCCTCCTCATCCGGAAGCTGACCGAGCAGCAGTCGAGAGGAGCCGAGCGCATCCGCGAACCACACAAAATGGTGACGTCAGAGTTCCCGTTTAGATTTAGACAAATCTAAATCTCTTCGGTCAAAATGTCCGGTCAAAAAATAATTTCCCTTTAGCGCAACACCGCTTCAGTTGCGCCACTTATATGACAGACAAGAAGAGTATGTGACAGACAAGAATAGTCAATTCTAATGTCTTACACTTAATGTGGAGAAAGAGATGTCCTGTATGGGTTGATTGTGCGTTGATCTGTTGGTAATGCCTCGGGGTTCCGGTGGGCATGTAAACAAATGCATAATGCTGCGCTATACCTTGGCCCTTTCTCATTTCATCAAATCCCCCTCCTCGACTCCTCGACTCCTCGGTCCTCCGGTAGTGACCCGGAAATGAATTTTAGCGCGCCATGTTGAAGGACATCTCATTTCTCTCAATGCACTTCGAGGACCGAGGATCGAGCGTCGAGGAGGCTCTCTGGAGGAGCTATAACCGAGGATACACTGATGGGTCCTCCACGGTCATCCACGGCTCCTTCGTGGATGCATTTCCGGGAACAGAGATGTTTCAAAGCGTCGTGACGCACGGCCGGACTTATCTCAGCCAATGACAGCTCTGCATGCATCCCCTGGATATTATTTTATTAACTGCTCTCATAGCAATGCGATGTTTACAGAGAGAACAGCTGTGAGGTCCGTGCAGAAAGCAGAGCAGTGTGTATAATATATATCACTCAGTATAACAGGCCTACTCTCTTTATTTGCTGTAGTTTAGTAGATAACTACAAACAAAGAGTCGATATTTTTCTAAAACCATTTAGTGCTTCACATAATAAAATACACAACGGCTGTAGCCTGATAATATGCTTTAGGAGCTGTAGGTGTGTGTGGTACAGTGTGTTGGTGTGTGTGTTGTACAGTGCGTAGATGCAGCGGACAGACAGGTCTCAGTTGGTTTGGTGTCCTCTGCTTACTTTTAATACTTGTAAATAAAACTTTTGGCCCGTAATTTATTTCCCTCATTGTAGCGACCAGAGAGGGGGGGGGATATATCCAGTCTCTGATAGTGTTACGTTATTATGAGAGTGCTCTGTTTGATTCTGAAATGGTATATATTTATATATATATATGTGTGTGTGTGTGTGTGTGTGTGTGTGTGTGTGTGTGTGTGTGTGTGTGTGTGTGTGTGTGTGTGTGTGTGTGTATGTGTGTGTGTGTCCGCATCTGTAGCCTGTTATTGTCTCATTATACCGCACGGTGAATGAATTAAAAGTAAATATATATGTGTTCGCCATGAACACATCTGTCCATCAGACAGAGGGCTACTGTGCCTCCTGTCATCATTAATGGACGTCTCTTTAAAATAACCGCTCAGAGGAGAGGAGTTCTCATTTCTCTAACCGCCTGCTGCGTCCCCTCCTCTCTCCTCGGTTCCCCTCCTCGACTCCTCTGTTCGCATCTCCTGTGGGCGGGACTAAGTCTCGAGGATAGGAGTCGAGGATAGGAGTCGAGGAGGGGAGTTAGAGAAATGAGAAAGGGCCCTTGTGGCCTCACCCAGTTGCATAGCGACACTTATTGTTTAGGTGTCTTTTTAATAAGCAGGTAGTCATATCATTAGCTAGAACTAGCTGGATCTGATCGATATGGACATAAACGCGGGTGAAGTCTAATCTGACGAGAGAGAGAGAGATCTGCTGACGAGTCGACACACAGCTCTGCATGATCACATGCAGCGGTGAGCGGACAAAACACACACTTCAGGTTAGAATATCACACGTAGCTATTTTAATTACCTCTCAAACTACGTAAACTAGTTATAGATATGTTTAGTTTTACTGTCGGGTCACTCATTACTGGATCCGCGAGCTGCATGATACTGGCATAATAGATTGCCCGATCGGGCAACCAGCAGGTGAGGCTTCATTGCCCGAGCTAAATACTAGATGGCCCCGGGCCATCGGGCAGTCGTTAATGTCGAGCCCTGTTTAACCTTGGTCTGAATTTTGGAGAGATGTTCTGAGAATGACAGATTACTGTCAATCCAAAATCCAAGGTATTTATAAGATTTAACAATTTCGAGGTCCCAGCCATCGGCGGTCACAATAGTGCCAGTTTGGGAGGCACCACTGCGGCCAAGCCACATGATCTTGGTTTTAGTGGTGTTCAGGACCAGGCCAAGGGCAGAGAGATGTGACTGGATTCTCTGAAAACTATCCTGAAGAGTTTTCAGGACAGTATCTGGGGAAGGGCCAGCAGTGTACAGAATCGTGTCATCGGCATATAGGTGGATAGAGGAGTTGCCCACTGATTTCTCCATGCCATTTATATATATTGAGAATAGGATGGGTGCTAGGATAGAGCCTTGTGGTACTCCCTTAGAGATGGATAGGGGCTGTGTCATCAGATTGTCAGATTTTACACACTGGGTGCGCATGGACAGGTAGCTTTCAAACCAGGCTATCGATTGGTTAGTGACACCAATGCATCTAAGGTTTCCCAGAAGCAGTTGGTGATCTACAGTGTCGAAGGCTTTGGCAAGATCGATGAAAATGGCAGCACAGTATTGTCTGGAGTCAAGGGCATTGATGATATCATTTAGGACTTTAAGAGTCGCCGTCTCAGACCCATGACCTGCACGGAACCCAGACTGCATGTCAGATAGTATGTTGTACGCCTTCAGAAACCATGTTAGCTGTTTGCAAACTAACTTTTCTAACACTTTCGCTATACAGGGTAGAATGGATATTGGACGATAGCAGTTAGGGTCAGCATGGTTTCCCCCTTTAAACAAAGGTTTCACTGAGGCTGCCTTCCAGGCAGAAGGTAGCACTGCTGTCTGTATGGACAGATTACAAAGGTGGGAGATAGCTTCTGCAATAACTGGGGCTGCAACTTTAAAAAAGAAGGGGTCTAGCCCATCAAGACCTGCATGTTTGTTGGGGTCAAGTTTACTAAGGACCTCTAGCACATCGTTCTCACTAACTTCCTGCAGGCAGAAGCTGTGACATGGGGCCGGGCTGGAGGGGCTGGGTGGCGGAGTGTTGGTGTGGGGCTTAGTAGGGCTGTCCCGAATAGCATTTTTCGGGGCGTAGTAATCAGCAGCGAACCGCTTCAACACGTGTATTTTGGTGTATTCACGGCATTCATTTTGTTATTCTACAGTATTGTTGTTTTATAGTTATTAACCCAATTTGTGTTCTTTGAAATTGAAAAGGATATCGCATTGTGTTTGTTACTTTAGTTGCAGTTGTATGTCTTAAGTGTAATTTGGCTTGGCTTCCTACACTGAACAAAAATATAAATGCAATACTTTTGTTTTTGCTCCCATTTTTCATGAGATGAACTCAAAGATCTAAAACATTTTCTATATACACAAAATAACCATTTCTCTCAAATATTGTTCACAAATCTGAAAAAATCTGTGATAGTGAGCACTTCTCCTTTGCCGAGATAATCTATCCCAACTCACAGGTGTGGAATATCAAGATGCTGATTAGACAGCATGATTATTGCACAGGTGTGCCTTAGGCTGGCCACAATAAAAGGCCACTCTAAAATGTTCAGTTTAATCACACAGCACAATGCCACAGATGTCGCAAGTTTTGAGGGAGCGTGCAATTGGCATGCTGACAGCAGGAATGTCCACCAGAGCTGTTGCCCGTGAATTGAATGTTCATTTTTCTACCATAAGCCGTCTCCAAAGGCGTTTCAGAGAATTCGGCAGTACATCCAACCGGCCTCACAACCGCAGACCACGTGTAACCACACCAGCCCAGGACCTACACATCCAGCATGTTCACCTCCAAGATCGTCTGAGACCAGCCACTCGGACAGCTGCTGCAACAATCGGTTTGCATAACCAAAGAATTTCCACACAAACTGTCAGAAACCGTCTCAGGGAAGCTCATCTGCATGCTCGTCGTCCTCATCGGGGTCTCGACCTGACTCTGGTTCGTCGTCGTAACCGACTTGAGTGGGCAAATGCTCACATTCGATGGCGTCTGGCACGTTGGAGAAGTGTTCTCTACACGGATGAATCCCGGTTTTCACTGTTCAGGGCAGATGGCAGACAGCGTGTGTGGCGTCGTGTGGGTGAGCGGTTTTCTGATGTCAATGTTGTGAATCGAGTGGCCCATGGTGGTGGTGGGGTTATGGTATGGGCAGGCGTATGTTATGGACGACGAACACAGGTGCATTTTATTGATGGTATTGTGAATGCACAGAGATACCGTGACGAGATCCTGAGGCCCATTGTTGTGCCATTCATCCACGACTATCACCTCATGTTGCAGCATGATAATGCACGGCCCCATGTTGCAAGGATCTGTACACAATTCCTGGAGGCTGAAAACATCCCAGTTCTTGCATGGCCAGCATACTCACCGGACATGTCACCAATACATCCTTTGTACTGAAGTATTCAAGAGTAAATAAAGTAGATAAAGTTTAATATAAATGATTTGCTGTGGCCAATTGTTTTCATTGCATTTACAGACCCGTGTAAATCTCTGATACCACCCAATGAATGCATTGACTTGCTTGTAGAACCACGCTACACAAAACAGATAGCAACACCTATACAAACTATTTTTAAAAAAAAGGGGCTACTATATCGACCTATATAAAGTATATAAATCTTTTTTTTTTCTTCAAAATACCAAAAATATCTTGCATTTTAGCCATGCCTCATTTCGCTCCATTTGCTTTTTCCAGGGCTGTTTTTGCAGGGGGCTGATTCTGTGAGCTGCAGCTGACCACGCCCCCCTGCAGGAGAGGGGAGCGTGCTCTGAGATCAGCTGCTGGGCGGTCTGTAGAGGGGGAGGAAAAGAGATCTCCGTCCTCCGTGTTTTATTCTTATAGAAGTAAGAAGAGAAGTAATGGGGCAGAAACCCTCCTTTTTACGCAGCGGTTCAGACATAGACATCAAACGGCGACACATATTCAGTTGGCAGTTACTTTGGCATTAGGGCAGGGATATCTAGATACTTCCCAAGGTCTGACATCATGAAGTGTGCTACTTTTAAAGCAAGCAACGATGTTTTCAAATCTGTAATCAAAAAGCTCCTCAAAAACACTATCGAAGCAGTTCCTGCCGTTGCTACGTTAGTTCAAACAGTAACAATGGACTACTTTTCTTAGCGGATGCTTGTCAATTTAAATCAATACATAAAACTATTTTTTAAGTCAATAAAATCATTTTCTAAATCCATAAAAGCATTTCAATTAATATTGGGAGTCATAATAATAATAATAATAATTCATTTATTTTATATAGGCGCCTTTCAAGGCTCTCAAGGTCGCCGTACAAACACATAAAAAACAAGATACACAATACCTAACACCAGCATAAGAAACATAAACAAGACAATGCAACAAATCAAATAAATAAATAAAACATGTCATGTCATGTCGTTACTTTGTTGAGAATGTGGCATGGGATGATGTGCACATTGCATAATGTGCCTTCATGCCGATCTAGATCCCTCCGCAAAAAAAACAAAAAAACGGCTCGTTCGCGGGTGAGAGCCGGCTCCCGTCGTTCACTTAAAAGAGCCTTGGTCTGGTTTGTTTAGAAAAAAACAGAAAAAAACAGAAAAAAATCGAGGTTTAAATCGAAAATTGTCCATTAGTTAGAAAAAAAATCGCGATTTTATTTTTAGGCCAAATCGCCCAGCCCTACATTGAGCATGTTTGGGATGCTCTGGATCGGCTTATACGACAGCGTGTTCCAGTTCCTGCCAATATCCAGCAACTTCACACAGCCATTGAAGAGGAGTGGACCAACATTCCACAGGCCACAATCAACAACCTGATCAACTCTATGCGAAGGAGATGTGTTGCACTGCGTGAGGCAAATGGTGGTCACACCAGATACTGACTGGTTTTCGGACCACCCCAGACCCCCCCAATAAAGCAAAACTGCACGTTTCAGAGTGGCCTTTTATTGTGGCCAGCCTAAGGCACACCTGTGCAATAATCATGCTGTCTAATCAGCATCTTGATATGCTACACCTGTGAGGTGGGATCAAATCAAATCAAGTTTTATTTATATAGCACATTTATAAACGATTTTTGGTCGAGCCAAAGTGCTGTACATATAATACAAATTGCCTACAGTAGAGACACTTTACAGCAAATACAACAGCACAGATTGTTCAGAATATCAGTATGAGAAAAACGACACCCTCTATCCTTAGATAGAGGGTGGATTATCTCGACAAAGGAGAAGTGCTCACTATCACAGATTTTTTCAGATTTGAGAGAAATGGTTATTTTGTGTATATAGAAAATGTTTTAGATCTTTGAGTTCATCTCATGAAAAATGGGAGCAAAAACAAAAGTGTTGCATTTATATTTTTGTTCAGTGTAAGAACCTTCAGTACATCAGATCTGCAAAACGCCTCAACTCCAGACAAGCCAGGTGAGCCCTATTCTTTACCCGATTCAACTTCACTCTGTCATACCGTCCCGGTACTAAGAACGCTAAAGCTGATGCTCTATCCCACCTGTTTGATTCCGATCCAGCTCCTCGCACTCCCTCGCTAATCATTCCTCCCTCTTGTGTAATGCGGGCAGTCACATGGGACATTGAGGAGAGGGTCAGGCAGGCGAGTGCTAATGTTTTGGTTCCCGACGGTTGCCCACAGAACCGGTTGTTTGTTCCTGACCCTTTTCTCTCACAGGTCATCCACTGGGCACATACTTCCCTCCTCTCCTGCCATCCTGGCGTTCGCCGCACCATGTTCTTCATTAAGCAGCGGTTCTGGTGGCCCTCCATGGAGAGGTCGGTCAAGGAGTACGTGGCAGCCTGTTCAGTCTGTGCCCGGAACAAGACTTCCCGTCAGCCCCCTTCTGGTCTTCTGCGCCCGCTTCCAGTGCCACATCGCCCCTGGTCTGACATCTCGTTGGACGTCGTCACAGGGTTGCCGCCGTCTCAAGGTAACACGCCTATTTTGACAATTGTGGATAGATTTTTGAAGATGGTCCACTTTGTCCCGCTGCCTAAGTTGCCATCTGCCAGAGAGACAGCAGAGGCAGTGTTGTTCCATGTTTTCCGTCTCCATGGTTTCCCGAGGGATGTTGTGTCAGACCGGGGCCCACAGTTTACCTCACAGTTTTGGAAGGCTTTCTGCTCACTCATCGGTGCCACAGTCAGCCTCTCTTCTGGATATCATCCGCAGTCTAACGGCCAGACGGAGCGGCTGAATCAGGAGCTTGAGACGTCTCTACGCTGCCTGGTGTCTCAGAACCCTGCCACATGGAGCACGCATCTTATTTGGGTGGAGTACGCACACAACACTTTGCCTAGTTCTGCTACTGGTCTCTCACCTTTTCAGTGTGCCTATGGATACCAACCGCCGTTGTTCCCCGACCTGGAGAAGGAGGTCAGTATTCCATCTGCCCATGCCCTCATTCGCCGATGTCATCGCACCTGGAGCCGGGCCCGACAGGTGTTACTACGGAGTTCAGCCCGTTATAAAAGGATGGCCGATCGCCGACGTATCTCTGCTCCTGCCTACCAATCTGGACAAAGTGTGTGGCTCTCTACTCGAGACCTGCCCCTTTGAGTGGAGTCTCGCAAACTGGCTCCTCGTTTTGTGGGTCCCTTCCCGGTATCCAAGGTCATCAATCCTGTGGCAGTGCGGCTTCGACTACCTCGATCCTTGAGGGCCTACCCTACATTTCATGCGTCACGCATCAAACCGGTTAAAGTGAGTCCACTGGTTCCCACCTCCAGACCCCCTCCACCCCCCCGGTTTATTGATGGTGGACCTGTATATACTGTGAAACGCCTCTTGGCAGTTCGACCTAGAGGCCGGGGACGTCAGTACCTGGTTGACTGGGAGGGCTATGGTCCTGAGGAGAGGTCATGGGTCTCCACCAGTAATGTCAGTAAGGACCTCATCCAAGACTTTCAACGCCAACATCCTGAACTACCTGGGACGTCAGGTGCCGTCCCTAGAGGGGGGGGGTACTGTAAGGGCCTAGCCAGCATATTGATGTTTTTGTTATTGTTCCTGTTTTCATTGTGGTTTCTCTCATTTCAGTCTCAGCTTTCCTGCCCTTGATTGAACTCCACCTGCTTCCCATCCCTAATTAGCCTCACCTGTGCCCCATTATCATCTCTCACTCTCAAAGAAAGCACCGGAGACCACAGATAGTTTCAATTTGTTGAAAAAACTTTCATGGCGGACACTGCACCACGAAGCTCGGTTGCTCCTGTCTTTAGCCGGATTCTCAGCCGGTCTCGGGTAAAACCTGAGATCTACACTACGGTTGACGGTAAAGTTATTGTGGAGGATGAGCTTCTTAACTTCCTTGCTGTAAAAATTAAGACATTAAGCCAGGATGAGATCGTCCTGTTGGCTGCAAACACGTTTGATTCTGAGTGGATAGAATCCTCGAAGAAAGTATTGTTTGATCTTTGCCCAACTACACAGCGGAACGTTTCCCATAAAGGGGAAAAGAAAGACATCAACAATATAAAAAGTTGCCTTAAAGTAATGAACGAGTGTGGAGAAAACACTCCCAGATTTGTTTCTTATTACTTGGATGAACTGCCGCCGGTGACATTTACTAACATGGATGTCTCAAGCCTACTTGGGAGAATGGAGCAGCTGTGCTCTGAGGTATGCTCTATGTATAGCTGTTTTAAGAAATCGTATGTATAAATGTATTTGCCGGCTTAATGACTCTGATAATGAAATCCTCTTGGCCTTATCGAACATAAGGTATAGTACTACACGCTACCAATCGCAGCTGTGGAGACATCGGTATAGTTGTCTCTTTGTAGGACACTGATTTAAATTATTCTTAAACTATGAATTCTTTTTACGCTGTGTATGTAATTTATTATATGTAATGCCTTGTCTTTTATCTATGTAATGTCTTGTCTTTTATCTGGACCCTGAGTCTGTAATAAAGTTTTCATTCATTCATTCTCACTCTGCCTACTTAGTCTGCATCCACATTCCCTTCAGTGCCAGTTCGTCTTAGTTATTCCTAGCGTTCCAGCAGTATTTTTCATAGTATCTGATTCCACGTGTACCTGACCCAGCTTCGTGTCCTGACCCGGTCCCTGTCTACTCCTCGTCTGTTTTGTTAGCCTTATTGACTGATCTCCCGTGTACCGAACCTTGGCTATAAAGACCTTTTTTGCATCCTAAGTAGGGCTGCACGATTTTGGGAAAAAATCTAATTGCGATTTTTCTGACAAATATTGCGATTCGAATTGCGATATTTATTTTTAAGCGACCCAACGGAAGTTTATTGTAAACTGTGGCCATAACTCCGGCTAGGAAGGTCGTATCAACGTACTCCCGTCTCTAGCACCCCCGCAGCCCGAGCTACGAGTGAAAGAACTAAACTTACATGAAACTTCTGTTGGGTTGCTTTAAAGTTAAGCTTCAGTTAAAGATTCACCCTGTAATAGAAACATGTGATGGAGCATTACTAACCTGACCCAGATGGTTTGTTTCACCAAACCATCTAGGAAAGCTCCATTGGAAGCCATTTGGAAAGGGCAGGCACTTTCAAAAGCACTTGGCAGGTGATTGGATCAATCTGTCTATCACCTTCTATCATGGGCCACTTCTGATTGATTAACAATGGCTGGTACATGTGGAGCACAGCACTTCTGATTGGTGTGGATGACTGACACACAAGAAGAAAAAAAAAAAAATGGTAAAAAAAAAAAAAGTTAAAAAAAATCGCAGGCTTTGCGATTTGATAATCGCATCATCTCGAATCGCGATTTCGATTTAAAATCGATTAATTGTTCAGCCCTAATCCTAAGCCTCTGTCTCTGAGTCGTGCTATTGAGTCCTTCACTTGTGTTCATTCAGTCGTTACAAATATCATGTTGAGAAGTTAGAAAGTAAGTAATATTACCGATTGTAAAATACCGTAATTTAGTGTTTATTCAGTCTTTCACATTGCACATAAAAAGTGATAATGTTTATTTCTTTATTTTAAATAGGCTGCCAATCCAACATAAAGAAGCAACATTCTGCCCTGAAAAACTAATTATGTTGAGGATAAACCACTTTTGTTCGTTCTAACTGTTGTACAGACACAAACAACAATAGTAGCAACAAACAGAACAACAAACTTTTCTTGTGCAATATCGCAGAGTGTGTTGAGATTATGGGAGTTCATCATGTTACTTGCAACACTCTGGGCGTCTGCAGTTCAAACAGGTAATTGTCACAATCAGTTAAATATGGCAAAACCCCCCAAAAAGTATGTATAAATCTACTTTGAGTTTATAACTGTCACCTCTTTTGTAACTGCATTATGACTTTCTGACACTAAATGATTACCAGAAAAAAAATCAAAATATGCCTGAATGTGATCATTAATATAACTATTATTAACTTGAGCATAACTTTAATAAGCAGTGCCAAACGTCCTCTAAAGAAACAGTTTGGTATTAATATCTGTCTCTTCTACTGATATGATTCCACTATGTTTGAGATCAGGCGTCTAAATACAATATATAACCTGAAGTGAAAAATGTTGAACTTATACATCTTACTAGGTACAGTTTATAGCGTTAATTCAGGTGTATCAATTGACTGCCAAATGCGAGGGAAGTACGTTTTATAATCTCTATTTGCTCTCTTGTCTCATTGAACAGCATCACAAGGTTTTCCTTATAACCACCATTAACAACATAAAGATTACAGAAGACAGCATGGATGAATTGATGCTCAAAAGGCCTGAGGTGAGTTATAGTATTTTTTATATTTTAGACTAAAGATAACTTTATTGGTGACTCATGTTTTCTGCAGAATCAATCAGGTGTTTATTGGGTGTTGTGGTCACTCTTTAGTTATAATATATATATATTATATTATATATATACATTCTAAGAGTTATATGCAGTAATATCAGATTTGTGAACACATCAAAGGTCACCCCAGTTAGGTTATGTTGGTTCAACATTACTATGTTTTACTCTAAACCGTAAACTTAGAAACGTCCACTATCTGACTGATGTCTATGCAGGCGTCCCTGCTTATTTAACATCCTCTCCTTTGCAATGTGACACCATAAACAGACTGTGAGGCAGATGAACATGCCTACACCCTAAACAGCTACATTCAGCAGTGGGAAACATACTGTTAGTGCAATTTATGGCTCACCAACCTTAATGTTAACACAGAGAGAGATAAATAAAACACAAAGACATTGTTTGAGATTAATTACCTGCCAATAGGGTAGAAACCTGGGTAGAAAATAGCACTTGCATTCTGGGTTAACAGCCTACAGTCGACCACTAGGTCGTAGAGTCTTATCTATAATTGTTAAACTTCTTGAAACCATGAAATGTTGTTTGTGTTGTGTTTTAAATTACCCACAATTTCCTAAACACACAACAAACATCTCCTGCAACATTGTTCAGCCGTGGTGCTGAAACCAATCAGATCCCAACTTTGAACAATACATTTGATCATACCTGTCTTTAGCAGAACCCAATCGAGAGCTTGACCATGTAGGAAAAAAGTTGTTGATGCGAAAAATTGTTTCATTTGCCCTCTGGATCATGTGAGGGTTAAAAGATTCACGTGACAAGATTCATGTGACAAGAATAAAAAGACATCTGAAACCAATGTGTCACAGAAGAAATAATGAAAGATTTCACCTGGGATGGAAACAAAATATTATCAAATACATCTTAAAATTAAATTACTAAATTTAACAATAAACCCATTATACCCCTCCTGGAAACATTGTCCTCCAAACCATAGAGACCATGTTTCCCAAATAAGATACCTTAGAGCAGTGTTTCTCAAACCTTTTCATACCAAGGACCACTTAACCAATACAAAAACACTCGCGGACCACCTAACTCCACAAATATCCAAAAACACATCGTTTTTTACAAATCGCCTGAAAATGGTACAAACAAGTGGCCACATGTGTGATGAAGGTGTTTATCTGGGCTATATCATGCAATCGAAAGTGAAATTTAAGCTCGCTCCATTGCGGAGATATTCCCGCGGGCCGCGAAAGTGCGGAAAACTTAAATACATTTTTATCATATGTGAAATTTTACCAATATACTCACGGACCACTAGGGGGCGCTCACGGACCACCAGTGGTCCGCGGACCACACTTTGAGAAGCACTGCCTTATGGCGCATTTCCACTGCAGCGGGTAGCGCCGTTTAAGCGTCCTTAACCGTCCTCAAGCGGCCAGGCCAGTTTTTGGTGGCCTTTCCATATAGCCTAGTACCGGCTAGCGGGTACTTTTTCCCTTTTTTTTCCCGGCCCCATAAAATCGTGGTTCTATCAGACCAGGGCCAGGGCTGAACTAGTGACGTCAACACTCTCGACTGCTGATTGGTCAGAGAGAATCGTCACAAGATCGCGCGCGAGTTCATCCCTAGCGTCGCATATATATTTAGAAGCAAGCTTGCAGCATTTTTATAAACAGCATTTTGTAAACGGATGAGCTACAAAAATGGCTACGTCTAATAAGAAAAGCACACCGTGGTCGACCGAGGAGGTGACGACGTTCCTACATCTCATTGGGGATGATCAAATCCAGCGGGAGCTCGACGGAACAACTCGAAATGTGAACAAAAACAAAGCCGATCGCCCCGCCTACACTGCGTTGCTACCCCAGGTCCTAAACTGTAATGGAATGCGCCACGGCCTCGGACGGCCAGTGAGGCAGCCCGAGGCCAGAGCGAGGACGCTTAGGGACGCTTAAACGGGGCTACCCCGTTGCAGTGGAAATGCGCCATTAGAGTACCCATCTGCTCATACACTGTTAAGTCCTATGACTCAACATCAGGAACACCTAAAACAAAGGAAAAAACCTTCTCCTGTAGAAAATAATCAGCAATGTTAAAAATCAAGTTACATAGTCATGCAGCCATGCAGGGATCATGCAGAGTCAGACAAAGTTAATGTGCCATGTCTCACAATGGTCCAACTAATATGGCATAGTCAGAAATCCATTGCCAAAATAAAATCACCTTTAATTTGTCGGTGGGTCAGTGTTACTGTAACCGTCAGGAATTGACAAATCAATTCACATTCATTCAGTCTTTGCAAAGTCTAAGTCAGTCTCGAGATCTCATGTCCTATAGTGCACTTTGATATTCTACCAGCTGGAGTTTTACTAGTGACATCATTGTGCTGATGTCAAACAATGCAACAAAGTTTTCCCTGTGTTTGCAGCACAATTTTCTTCAGATGTTAAACAAACAAATTATCAATAAACTTTATTAATGTACTGCCCCTAGGAAACACAAAGCCTGACACATGTTTATGCAAGGCATTCCTAAGTGAACCTGCGGATAACGGCCTTTTTAATTAATATTCAAAATTAATCAATAATAATAACAATAATCAATTTTATCAATTTGTTTACCCTTAGAAGTGAACACACCTCATAATGTTTCATCAGGATGTTAAACAAATGTTTAGCCAAATCAATCATACCAAACCATATTACAGTATCAGGTCATTATTACTGTATCAGTAAAATCACTAACACATTTTTCCAAGTTCAGCATCAGCCTTCGTTACTCTAAAATTATACAAAGGGGGGGTCCGCGGAGGTACTGCAGGGGGGTCGCAAAATCTTCGGTTGATTAGACCATTTTTTATATTTCTTTAAAAAAAAAAAATGTCCACATTTTTTTTCTCCACAAATTGAAATGTCTTTAACATGAATCCAACATATTGTAGCGAACGGAGAAATGGAAGCAGAAGACGTTATCTTTCAGTCAGCAATGCACGCATTCAGCTACACACAGTAGCTATCTCAAGCTAGGCGCCGGTTCACTCACAGCAGGAGACTACCCCGGACCTGTCCCACCAGGCCTCCTGTACACAAAGGGGAGGACCCGCCCCTATCGCTGCTGTGCCAATCACAAGGCCGCATGACACACGCTGGCTCTGTCAGGTACCCCGTGATTGGCCGAGAGCCTATTCAGTCCCCAGTTTACTAAGGACCCAGACACAAGGATGCACGCTGCGATATTATTGAGAAGACCATACCTTTATATATATATAAAAATGGATAGTTTTGTAACTCGACCAGAAAAATCCACAAGCACAAGAGAGATACCATCCACCTACCTCAGAAACCACCAGTGAACATGCAAGTGGCGAGGCGGAACCTGCTGCTGATGTAGCAGCTAATAAGGGTAAGCGCAAACGAGAGAAGACCCGAAAATATGCAGATAATTATCTGAAGTTTGGTTTTACCTTTAAGGAGACAGATGGCATTGAATTTCAATGTGTGTCATTTGCTCTACTGTTCTTTCAAATGAATCTATGAAGCCATCAAAGCTGCAGCGTCAACTTGGAGACAACACACAGCCACTTAAAAGACAAACCTGTTGAATACTTCCAAGCTAGCCTCAAATCCCTCCAAGGTCAACAGATATTGATCAGAAAATCAGCCAAAGTTGGTGAGCTAGCTTTGAAATGCTCTTATCAAATTGCTCTTCGGATTGCCCAGAAGAAACAGCCATACACACTTGCAGAGGATTTAATATTGCCTTCAGCAACCGATATGTGTAAAACAATGTATGGGAATGATATTGACATTAACAAACTGAAAACCATTCCAGTGTCGGACACAACCATAGCTCGCCGTATAGACGAGATGGCATCTGAAGTGAGATAGAGATAGAGAAGCTGAGGTTGGCAGTAGCATTTGCATTACAATTAGACGAGTCAACAGATGTGTCTAAGGACGCCCAGCTTCTGGCGTATGTGCGCTTTGTCGATGATAAGGAAATGCAGGAGGAATTTTTGTTTTGTAAGTACCTCCCTCAACGCACAACTAGTTCTGAAATCTTCAAAGTGATTGATATTATTTTCAGAGAAAATGACATTCCGTGGACAAAATGTATTGCGCTGTGCACTGACGGTGCAAGAGCCATGGCTGGTTTAAAAAGTGGACTAATCGCGCTTGTAAGGGATGCGTCTCCGCAAGTGATTTGGACGCACTGCATGCTACACAGGGAGTCACTTGTTGCCAAAGATATGAGCGCTGAATTGGCAGATGTCATGGACTCGGTAGTGAAAGTAGTCAATCTAGTCAAGAAGAGCGCATTGCAAACGCGTCTCTTCTCTAATCTCTGTGCTGCTGAGGGAGAAGAACACACTGCGCTACTGTACCATTCCGAGGTTCGATGGCTTTCACGTGGAACAGTGTTGTCACGTGTGTTGGAATTGCGCAAGTCTATTCGGGAGTTTTTACTTCTCCAAAAGTGCACAGAGCTGGCTGCACTTTTCAGTGACAATGTTTGGGTCACCAAACTTGCCTATCTTGCTGATGTTTTCGCTGAGCTGAACAAACTGAACAGTTCAATGCAAGGCCCCAATACACATGCCATTCATCTGTATGACAAAATGGAAGGCTTTCTAAAAAAAATCAAAAGATGGAGGGAGCGCATCGGGGAGGAAATATTTTCCATGTTTCCATCAGTGGATGAGCTTGGAGATTCTGCTGGGCTCTCGCCCCCCGTAACACGCGCAAAAACGGACGCTGCCCCATCCGTGGGTTTTGGGCGTTTCTTTCAGGGAGAGTGGTTTGCGGGCCCATGGCCTCCCTCATTCCCCAATCATGCCTCATCCTCCGCCCTGCACGAGATCTATCCGATTGCTGTTGCCTGCCACGTGTGGGGCCACCTCTGGCTACGGAAACGCATCTCGGTGCTCTGCGACAACCAATCAGTGGTCGGGATTATCAATAAAGGTCGCTCCTCCTGCAGTGACATTATGCCGTTCATGAGAAGCATCACGTGGTCCTCCCTCACCCACAACTTTCTCATCTCAGCTCGTCACGTCCCCGGCCACCTCAATATAGTGGCTGATTCCCTCTCTCGCTTTCAATTTCAGACATTCCGGAATCTCTGCCCGGAATCCAGCCCGCAACCCGTCGGGATTCCTCCCCTGCATCTCCTCCCCTGCATCTCCTCTCTCTTCATTAAACAAGAGCCCCTTAGCTAGGCACCTGGAGTCCGCCAGATATTTTATGAGGAAAGGCTTAGCCGCTTCCACCCTCAAAACATACGACTTCGCATGGAGAACGTTCGCTTTCTTTTGTGTTTCCGTAGGCATCTCACTTAAACCCGTTCTCATCCCCACCGTGTGCGCCTTCATGTGCTACTGCGCCACTGATCGCCACCTCAAACCCCAATACATCCGGGGCCTCTTAGCAGGAGTACAGTCAGGGCACATCCCTACAGGCCAATCACGCAGGCTGCATGGGGCCCCACCTTGCGCAGGGGGCCCCGCCCAGAGGGCCTCAGCTGCTGTGCGCAGTTCTCCGCTCAGTTCTCCGCGCACCCCCCGCGAGAGTGAGAGTGAGAGGTGAGACAAGGGGAGCACGTTTGTAACCCGACACCGTTGCAATGAATCGACATCTGATCAATCACGACTTTGATACGGCCACTAGTGCAGGTGAAGAGATGTTGGTGAAAAGACAGTTTCAGTCCGGCACAAGCAAGAGGGGAAAAAAACAAAACATGAAGAAACTAGAGCATCACTCGAAGGTGGGTTATTGTATGAGTAAAAAATGTACAACTTGCGAATGTTGTATAAGTCAAATTGCCAATTGCCATATTAAAACATCAGCTGCAATTCAGGACATGAAGAAGGCAGTCTCTGCAGAGCATATAGGCCAGGGGTGGCCAACCAGTCAGAGGTTAAGAGCCACATGTTTTCTATGTTACTGCAAAGAGCCACATCAAACACACAGTCACTGATACCGCTTGTTTCAGTTTTTTGTTTTCTGGAGACAAGATTTCAACCACGTCACTGATGCATTTTTGTGGCATTGGGATATATATTTTTTAAATCCTCTGGAGCAGAGAGAGGAGCTGTGGATTATTGGTATTGATTAATGCATCAGTGTTTCTTAGGGTCAAAAACACTAAACCCACAACTTAAAATGAAAGCGTTTAGTTTATTTAATAAAAGAGCACATGTTCAATGTGAAAAGTGACAGTAGTTATAGATTATTTGCAATTTGATGCTATATATATTTTTAAAAAAGTATATATATAACACCTTGAATTCCAGGGGGGGCGCGGTGCTCCGTTGGCGGGAAGCAGCGCCCCTCCAAGACAATGGTAGGGGAAACACTGAATAGTGTTTAATCAACAATAGGTTTCCCCCCCTCAAAGGTGATTGGTTCACTGCATTGCAGGTATTATTGTGATTGGCTGTTGGGCCACATAAAAATTAGACGCGCTGTCATCCTCTCATACTGACACCACACATACACACGTAGGGAGAGCCGGGACGAAAGTAACACGGGACGAAAGTAACGGAGCGATTTTATCCGAGCCCAAACAACTTTGACCGGCCAAATTACGTCAGAATGATCAGCATTCAATACTTAACAGACCTACTAAATATCAGGTTTAACTGTCAGTGTTGTCACGATACCAACATTTTGGTTTCGATACCAAGTCAAGAATTGCGATTCCGATTATTTTTCTTAAAAAACGGGAAACAGTCTTAAATGTAATTATTGTGCTTTATGTCACACCAGAATCATAACCATAACACAAACTTTTAAACAATGAGAACAATAAATGACAAGAATTCGTATTAAATAAAATTAATACATTTCTTACAGACGGGCCTCGTGGTGTCCGTAGGCTTGCCCTCACTGTCAGAGATATAGCTAAAATACTTCCAAATTTAGCTTCTGCTGTCTTTTTTGTCAACAAGCCGAGGCGCAGCGGCAGCTGCACTCCCACTTGCAGCCATGCTTCTCGTTTTCTCACATGCTCTGGCAGCTAGCGCGTGCACGAGAGAGGGGAGGGACTTAGAGCGTGCTTGAGAGGGGAGGGACTGCAGGCACGGCTGCAGTGCAGGGAGTGGAAGCAGAGCGCTGAACACACACGGCTCTTATTAAAACAGCGCTTTCTTACCGGAGTACTTTCCCCCGTCATTCTTAAAGTACCGATACTAATGAAACGGAGGAATCGTAACGTTTTTAACGACAGGGTATCGCGGTATACCTTTCAAGTATCGGTACACCGTGCAACACTAGTCTCTCCCCCAAACTCACACATATACAATTCGATATGAACTGAAGAGCCGCATGAAACTAGGCAAAGAGCCGCATGCGGCTCGAGAGCCGCGGGTTGGCCACCCCTGATATAGGCTAATGGAGATGCAGTTATTTCCAGCATTCTTTATTTAACATTCATTCAAGGATGTGATGCCTTTGATCTGCTAATGTACAGGAGGAAGAGTGATACACTGTCTGTCTAGTTGGCTTACATAACAGTTCAAGTTTACAGCCTAAAAAACATGGAGCATTTTTTCCCCTTTTATTCATTTTTATGTCAATTTGCACATTTCATGGTGATGCTCAGCCTCTCCCCATAACTCCTAACAGTCATCATCATGGTGATGCTCAGCCTCTCCCCTTAACTCCTAACAGCCATCATGTCAACCACAACACAGAGAAATACTGATAGAAATGTGTGTGTAGTTGTTGATACATTGCTGACAGAGGGAATTTAAATTCAGATTTAAGAAATATCCGTTTTTGAGCATGTCATAAGCATGTTTTGTCTTGACTATATTACAACTATATTATAATAAAATAATATAGTATTTACATTATTGAATTGATTATGATTATGATTATTATTATTAGTAGAAGTAGTTTATTTGCATTAATTATTGTAACTGACCGCTACGTTATTTTAATATGCATGGTTAGGGGCGGGCGTAGGTATGGGTGTGACGCTGCGAACCCCGGAATCATAACTGATTTAAACTATTGCCAGGCAACGAGGTCTAGCCTGTGCTACGGACCTCTCAAACATACATGTAAGTTACTGAATTGCCACGAACATTGTGTTATATAATCGGTTTATATAGGTTTTAATTGAAACTGTGTGTGTTGTTCCTTGGCTCAACTGTTCATAGTGCCAAGTGATATATTAAGATAAGGACTGCCATGCCTGACGTCGCACATATTGCACCCTCGGTGAGCGGAGCGAGGTACGTTACAGGGACTGTATTACAAGTGTTTGTTTGATCCGTGAATATATATTTGTGATTTAATCAATGACTTGTACTTGTTCTATGTCTGTATATATTTTAGTTTTCACGATGATTGAAAGACCATTAAAGAAACTGCATCCGTCGAGACTCTGCTGTGATTATTGCCGAGGGCAGCTACAGTGAAAACTCGACTGCACGAGCCATTCACCACGTCGTGCCGGCTCAGCCAGCGGATACGAGATCATCTGACGTCATGCACGTCAATGTACGGAGGCCAATGCTGCAGTAGGAGACTTGGTTGACTAAAAGTTAAAGCCAATAATAAATATAAGAAAATAGTCAATGTTAAGGTGGTAAATCGATTTAAAGCTGTCTGCTAAGCTAATTCATTGTATGCACAATTAACGAGCTCAAGAACAGCCATATCATATCGTACAGTCGTAAAGCAGAGAGCTATATAGTTAAAGAGGGCCCTTAACCATCTATGTCATTTCATGAGAACTTAATTCCCGAACGTGTATTAATGTTTAAAGGGTAAAAATTGTCTGACTGTAGAGCATTAGCAGTACTATTGTTTGTGACATTTTGTATCATTCATGTTTTGCTCATCTTAGCGTGTCCAAGTGTAAATGTCTGATGTGAGTGGTATATAGTTAAAGAAAGGTAAAGTTAAAGTCACCATTCACTTAAATTGAGTTTAGACATAAAACACTGTAAGACTATAGTTAAAGCACAAACAGAGGAAAAAGGGCAACAAAATGTCACTACCTGCTAAAGAAACAGACAAACCCCCAGAGACACAAGTCAGGTCCAGCTCTCGTGAACGAAGTCTAACACAAAAAGCCCTAGAGTTGCAAGAAAATGAAGCTAAGAAAAACGAAAAGGCATTCAATAAAGCCTACGACTCTTGGAAGCAGACAGCAAGAGAGGTTAGACTAATACTGAAAGATTTCTGCTCAGCTGAAGACCTAAATAGATGCACAGAGGACACAGAATCCAAATATGTCATAGTACAGCAACATTATGAGCCCATTCGACGCAACCATACCACTACTCCAGATATTGCCAAGAAAATGGATGCATGTGTCACTCTTACAGCTGAGATTCGTGAATTACTCAGTAAAAGGCAAGAGAATATAGATGAGGTTTTCAACGACCAACTTGAGAAGGAGAGAGTGAGGGCGGCGCTAAATAAGAAAGAGTATGGCTCTGTCTTTGGAAACACGAACACAGAAACTGTAATCTCAGAGTCATCACGAGAACCAAGTAACACCTCCAGCTCCTCTAGTAAACGTGCAGATGCAGAAGCAGACCTTGCAGCCAAACAAGAACAGGCAAAAGCTACACGAAGTTTACATGGCCAACAAGCAAGACTCGATAAACTGGAGAGTGAATGGAAACTCAAAGAAACACAAATGCTGGCAGAAATCAAACAGAAGGAGGCTGAAATGAAGTTAAAGCTAGAAGAGGAAAAAACAAGGTTACAACAGCTACATGTAGATAATGAAGTAAAAGTAGCAGCAGCTCGAGTGAGAGCGTACAGACATTTTGATGGGTTTGAAAGTTGTGAAGAAGAGGTCGACCACACATCTCAACATGGTGGCCGAAATACCGACCACAAACCCCCCCCCCACTAAATCCACAAGCAAAGCCATTCCGGCTTCATCCTGCACCGCCTGAAGCGCCAACGTCTCAGGAAGAAGTCAGCCTAACCCAGGCAATTGCAAGCTCTTTTACTCTGAATCGTCTACCTGTCCCAGAACCAACAACGTTTACTGGCGATCCTTTGAAGTTCATAGACTGGAAGATGTCCTTCATGGCCCTCATTGGAAATAAGCCCCTCCCAGTTGGTGAAAAGATGCTCTATCTAAAGAGTTACCTCGCAGGGGAGGCGCGCAAGGCTGTAGAAGGATTTTTATACAGAAACTCAGAAGATGCATATCACAGTGCCTGGGCAGTCTTGCAAGATAGATATGGAAACCCCTTTATTGTCCAAAAGGCTTTCAGAGACAAGCTCATGAAGTGGCCCAAGATAGATTTAAACGACCCCATAGCACTCAGAGAGTTTGCAGATTTCCTTCAAGGTTGTGTTGAAGCTATTCCCTATGTAAAGGGCCTGTCCATCCTAAACGATTGCGAGGAAAATCACAAGCTTCTCCAAAAACTGCCTGAGTGAATGGTTCACAGGTGGAGTCGGATTGTTGTTGAAGAGTTAGACAAATTTGGAGACTATCCAAGTTTTGCACGTTTTACAGAGTTTACACAAAAGGAAGCTAGAATAGCTTGTAATCCCTTTGTATTCCCCCTCCTGATGAAAAACACCAAGACCACAGATGAGAGGTTTCTCAGGAGAACGAAAGCACTCAACACCAGTACTGAAATGAATGAACCCACCTCAGAGACATTTGTAACTTCAAACTCAAAACCATGGCCACCTTGTTTAGTTTGTAAGGATGAAACACATGGTATTGCAAGGTGCCCAACCTTTACAGCAAAGACTACAGACGAGAAGAAAACTTTGATTCACGAAAATAACCTTTGCTTCGGGTGCCTAGGAAAGGGGCACATTTCCAAAAACTGCAAAAGGCGACACACCTGCAGCACATGCAGTCGACGTCACCCAACCTGCTTACATATAGAAACAGACAAAAGACCTGCAGAGACATCAGGCAAATATTCTGCTGCCACAGGAGAACATACTAGTAAGGAGATCCACAAAGTTATGTCCCATGCAGTGACAAAGCATACTTCTGCCACCTCTAGCATTGTTCCAGTTCTGGTGTCGTCAACAATGGATCCAGATAGAGAAATTCTCACTTATGCCCTACTGGACACACAAAGTGATTCAACCTTCATTTTGGAAGATTTAGTTACTGAACTAGACGTGGACACTCAATCAGTGCAGCTGAAACTCAGTACAATGACAGCGGCTAACACAGTCATTGCAAGTAAGACTGCCAGTGGTCTTCAAGTTCGGGGACTCAACTCTGAAGCCTATGTCAAACTACAGCAGACCTACACACGAGACTTCATACCAGTTGAAAGTTCTCATATCCCCACTAAAAGAACAGCACTCCAATGGCCTCATCTCAAACACTTAGCAAACAAGCTACCACCACTTCAAGACTGCGAGGTAGGATTGCTAATTGGTTATGACTGCCCATCAGCGTTGGCTCCCTTGGAAGTTGTCACAGGAGGCGAAAACAAACCTTTCGCACAAAGAACCGTGCTTGGATGGAGCATCATTGGCTCAGCCAATCCCCATTTGGATAGACAGGGACACCAAAGCTTCGTACATCGAGTCACAGTGAAAGAGATGCCAACACCATCAGCCACCGACGTGCTGAAAGTCTTGGAATCAGACTTCAATGAAAAATGCTACGAAGACAAGTATGTGTCCCAAGATGATGTTCGCTTCATGCAACTCCTTAGTGACAACATTAGGCAGAAGGAAGACACGTACTCGGCCAAAAGGTGGCGACGAGTGCAATACCTGACCGAACAGTTCTGGAGTCGGTGGAAGAAAGAATACCTCCAGAACGTTTCCTTAAGACAAAAGTGACACATACCCCAGCGCAACCTGAAGGTTAACGACATAGTCATTATCAAGGAAGACATGCTTCCAAGGAATCAGTGGCAGCTAGGGCGAGTGGTCGAGACAACTGAAGGGACCGATGGTTTGGTTCGTTGAGTCAAGGTGCAAGTTGGAGATCGCAAATCAACAAAGAAACAAGATTACACCTCCAAACCCTCGATCATAGAACGTCCTATTCAGAAGCTAGTTTTACTCATTAAAGGTGAATAATTGGCTAAAATACACTTGCATCAGACATACTAGTAAACATGTTTGCTAAGGCGACAAAGCTTATTTGTGTGTGAACCACCATACCTTTAAGTGTGTTTTGTTTTTTGACGGTCTAGAAATCCTGTATGATTCACCCAGTTTGTTTACCTCGTTAAGTTTGTTCATCAGGACAGGATATGGTGGGAGTGTAACTGACCGCTACGTTATTTTAATATGCATGGTTAGGGGCGGGCGTAGGTATGGGTGTGACGCTGCGAACCCCGGAATCATAACTGATTTAAACTATTGCCAGGCAACGAGGTCTAGCCTGTGCTACGGACCTCTCAAACATACATGTAAGTTACTGAATTGCCACGAACATTGTGTTATATAATCGGTTTATATAGGTTTTAATTGAAACTGTGTGTGTTGTTCCTTGGCTCAACTGTTCATAGTGCCAAGTGATATATTAAGATAAGGACTGCCATGCCTGACGTCGCACATATTGCACCCTCGGTGAGCGGAGCGAGGTACGTTACAGGGACTGTATTACAAGTGTTTGTTTGATCCGTGAATATATATTTGTGATTTAATCAATGACTTGTACTTGTTCTATGTCTGTATATATTTTTGTTTTCACGATGATTGAAAGACCATTAAAGAAACTGCATCCGTCGAGACTCTGCTGTGATTATTGCCGAGGGCAGCTACAATTATATTTTAATCTTTTTTAGGCTAGTATTTGGCAGGAAATGCAGACGTATTCACCTGTAAACACATACTGAACGACATACATGCACATTTACCATTTACCTCACTGTATACAAAAGAAACTGTGTTGATAATAATAATAAACAGGAATTATATTTGCAAAGTAGCCTACTTTGTTTAAAAAAATAAAATGTCACTCCTGTCGGTTGGGGGGGGGGGGGGCTCATCTCACAATGTCGCTTGGGGCCCCAAGTTGGCCAGGGGCGGCCCTGAGTACAGTTTAACGTTCGCTGCTTCGATCCCAGATTCCCCAGCTTGTTTGCTAACCAATCAGTTAAACTCATACTTAGAGGTCTTCTAAAAACGTTTCCCCCAGCTTTAGACCGTAGACGACCCATTACAGTCTCCACTCTGCGCCTCATGCTCTCCAAACTTAGAGAAGGATTATTTTCTCCCTACATCTCGATGCAGTATTCCTGCTGGCATTCTATGCTTTTCTTAGACCAGGCGAATTTACCACAGCTTCCCTAACGTTCAATCCCAATCAAGACGTCTGCCTTGCCGACTTATCCTTCTACGCTAGCCATTTTAGTTTAAGCATTAAGCACTCCAAATGCGGAGGCGCTTGCTCCGTCATCGCAGCTCACAACGATTCCCCGTTCTGCCTTTATAAATCCATGATCAAATTCCTGCATCTTAGACCTTCCATTAATCCTCTCTCACCACTATTTCTTATTTCAGGGAATATTCCCTTAACTCAACGCCAGTTCAATCATTACTTAAAGCAAGTTCTTATTAGATCCGGCTTATCACCCCAATTATTCTCGGGGCATTCGTTCAGGATAGGCGCAGCTACCTCCGCTGCTAATCAAGGCGTCTCATCCTCATCCCTGCAACAACTCGGACGATGGTCCTCCTCTGCCTTCACATCCTACATCCGCCTGGACATCAGTGCCGTGCTGGCTATCAAAAGGTCCCTCAAACACTACAAATGGTAATTATGCCTATAACTGGTGGTGATCAACACGTCAGCATGTATACGTGTCAACGGTTCTCGTAACTGTCAGGCTATGACTCCGGGTCTGCGCACGCTAACTCTGCAAGTGCAGGTTGCGGACGTGGGTCCGCGTCACGTTTAACCCTGCGAGTGCAGGTTGCGGACATGGGTCTGCGTTAGGTTTAACCCTGCGATGCAGGTTGCGGTCATAGGTCCGCGTTAGGTTTAACCCTGCGGGTGCAGGTTGCGGACATGGGTCTGCGTTAGGTTTAACCCTGCGGGTGCAGGTTGCGGACACAGGTCCGCGTTAGGTTTAACCCTGCGGGTGCAGGTTGCAGACATGGGTCTGCGTTAGATTGAACCCTGCGAATGCAGGTTGCGGACATGGGTCTGCGTTAGGTTTAACCCTGCGATGCAGGTTGCGGACATGGGTCTGCGTTAGGTTTAACCCTGCGATGCAGGTTGCGGACATGGGTCTGCGTTAGGTTTAACCCTGCGGATGCAGGTTGCGGACATGGGTCTGCGTTAGGTTTAACCCTGCGATGCAGGTTGCGGACATGGGTCTGCGTTAGGTTTAACCCTGCGATGCAGGTTGCGGACATGGGTCTGCGTTAGGTTTAACCCTGCGGATGCAGGTTGCGGACATGGTCTGCGGTAGGTTTAACCCTGCGAATGATGTTTAACTCTGCAGTGCAGGTTGCGGCCAGTGGGTCCGCGCATGTCTAACCCCGCAGCCCGGAAGCGATTCCGGCGCCTCATCACGTCCCCATGTTAATCTCTAATTTCATCCATAGATCTCCGCAGCCAGCCTTAAGGTAAGAATTGCTCACAGCTCAGTACTTCATACTTCACTTCTTTTGGGGGTTCATCCGAGAGGTTCTTTCCCTCCTGAATGATCATCCTGCAAACCCGGGGCCTAATCGCCAAAACATCATTACAGTTACTTGTTGTAATACGTCAATCACTATTCCCGCATATCATGTGTCCCGATAATAAACGTGTATTTCATACATCACGTCTCTCCTGATTGAACTGTAGTTGCGAGGATAATACACATGTATCATATATTTCATTTCATTTTCAATCTAAACCACATGCCGTAACCTTTTCCCCTGCCACTACAGTTTATAAGAAACACTTTGATCAATCTGCGACTGTCACAACCTCCCCGATTTCTTTACTGATGGATTTAGTTAAGCGTATAGGGTTCCACACGCCGAACGAAGCTCCGTCTTGCGCAAGTTTCACAACCACCATGAACTCCTGTTGCCTATTTTCGACTACTCTTTCTCTCCTTTCACCCTCACTATTGCTCTCATCAGAATTAGTATTTCCTCCCTTTTTACGTGTATTTCTCCTCACTATATCCCATTTTCACAACTCCCGCCAGCTTCGTCCATGTCTCCTAACTCGCTTCCTGCCTCGTCACTTCCCTCTGCCATCTCTCGTCCAGTCACAGTCCAGTGTTGCCACCGCCGTCTACCAGCGGCCAGGGCCGCCTTAATGCACGGGCTGACCTGGGCTGAAGCCCAGGGGTCTACGGAGATCGGGGGCCTATCATGAGCCAATAAAAAAAAAATTCAAATATATATATATTTTTTCCGGGTGTTTTTTAAACATTTTAAATTAGGGGTGCACCGAATGGGAAATTCTTGGCCGAAACCGATACCGAAAATAGGAAACAGTTGGCCGAAAACCGAATGCCGAAAATGATTAATAGAAATATATATATATAATGTATACATGTTTTACCAATGTTGTTCAGCTACCTGATTATGGAAATAGACATGATTATGGCAAAACTTCACTTAAATAATAATCACTATTATGGGTCCATAAAACATTTATTCAGCACTTTTGAATGCATACAGTACATTTATATATGTCATGTATTATTGCTAAAAAACATGATATCGCAGTCTTAGTGTCGCCAACTCGTTTCTAATATGCAAAGACAACAAATGCGTCTATTATGTATTTTCGATCAGACGAGATCTCTCTCCCCCGTCTGTGTGCGAGGGGGCGGGGCAGTTTACACACGCAGCTGCTACATGCAGCAGAGCACACTGCGGAGATGGCGGAGAGAACGCGCGGTGTGGTTAAACTTTACCTGTCTCGATGTGGAGAATACTTGTTACCATAAGTGCAATAAGAGTTTAGCATGTAAGCACGAGCAATTTGTCTAAACATTTAGCAAAAGTGCACCGCATGCAGACGGAGGAATGTACCGGGTTCGACCGTCTTTCTAGCAGCTCTGTAGCTCCATCACGAGTAACGTTTCCACGTCAGGTGTTATGTATGCTAGCAGCAACACACGGAGTTAACTACATTATACAAACATGGGTTAATGATTAGAGGAAACTGAGTTATTTAGTTTGTTAAAATTTCAGCTATTCTGTTTACAGTCTGTCATCAGATTATTTAATACGATTTGTTAAAGGCTCAGGGCAATCTCGATGACAAAGGTCAATGTTCCCCCCCCTGTGAGCCAGCCGCGAGCATGGTCGCCGCGTCTTTATTACGTCATCACAACAACACGTTAGGTTACTGTTCTGACATTCGGTGATATTTTTTCGGTGCAAAAACCCTTTCGGCCGAAAGCCGAAAGGGCCTTTTTAACCATTTTCGGCCGATAATTTTCGGTGGCCGAATATTCGGTTTATCCCTATTTTAAATAAACAAAGTCTTAGCTTTCAGAATATGAAACTTTTATTTCCAAAATCACACGATAAATATATTTTTGAAGCTTGTAAAGGGAAGATGACAGCTCTCACTCGCCACCCTGCACTTCCACAGCGCCGCCCCTCCCTCCGGCTGAAATTATGAATGTAAGGTGTATAGTAATCATAGATAACACGGCAGGGTCCGTTACAGTTTGTTTTCATCTGATTTCAAATAAATAAAGTCTTGGCTTTCAGAATATTAAACTTGTCTCGGCAAATTCAGATGATAAATACAACTTTGAAGCTTGTAACGGCATAATTACAAGCGGAGAACGGAGTAACTTGACGTTACAGCAGGCACAACAACAGCCTGTGTTTCTCGTGAGTGTTTTCCCCGGAAAACAAACACAATACACACACAAACGCAAAATTACACAAACACACACACACACACACACACACACACACACACACACACACACACACACACACACACACACACACACTCGTGAGCTTCCCCCAGACCAGTAATCCAAACGAAAATATCTTCCCTCCGTACTATTTTGATCATTTGCTCCGCTAATCAATCAGATCGATGGATTCCAGAGATGACTCCGTAACAGTCAGTGGGCACCACTTAACAGCCAATCAGAATGAGAATATGTTTCACATGTGACTTATTCAAATTGCGAGTGATTGAGTGACAGATGAAGGTTGTTTAGGAGAACATGTCGGAGAAGAAAAAGTTTGAGAGTGGCGCTCGGAAAAGAAAATTGTTGAGGGAAAAGGAGTTCTCGAGACATGCAGCTATTACAAAACATGCCGAAGCTTACAGGTTATTTTAAACCTGTAGGCCAGGATGAGGAGGAAGGACAGATGAGTTCTGTACCGAGCGGCAGCGGTGCCGGCCGCAGGGCCTCGGAGCCAAGTAGGCCGTCTGGTTCTGATAGCGATGGAGTAGCGGGAGAGGAAAAACAGACAGGAGGGACATTATCTGTTGGTGGAGATGGAGAGGACGACGAGGACTTGCTACGTAGAGGGGAGTAGGGCTGCACGATTTTGGGAAAAAATCTAATTGCGATTTTTCTGACAAATATTGCGATTGCGATTCGATTTGCGATATTTGTTTTTAAGCGACCCAACGGAAGTTTATTGTAAAATGCGGCCATAACTCCGGCTAGGAAGGTCGTATCAACGTACTCCCGTCTCTAGCACCCCCGCAGCCCGAGCTACGAGTAAAATAACTAAACTTACATGAAACTTCCGTTGGGTTGCTTTAAAGTCAAGCTTCAGTTTCAGATTCACCCTGTAATAGAAACACGTGATGGAGCATTACTAACCTGACTCAGATGGTTCACCAAACCATCTAAAGCTCCATTGGAAGCCATTTGGAAAGGGCAGGCACTTTCAAAAACACTTGGCAGGTGATTGGATCAATCTGTCTATCACCTTCTATCATGGGCCACTCAATGGCTGGTACATGTGGAGCACAGCACTTCTGATTGGTGTGGATGACTGACACACAAGAAGAAAAAAAAAATTGTAAAAAAAACATATTGTAAGAAAAAGAAAAAAAATCGCAGGCTTTGCGATTTGATAATCGCATAATTTAAAATCGCGATTTCAATTTAAAATCGATTAATCGTTCAGCCCTAGAGGGGAGCCAACGGCAACCGGACAAATACATGAGGGAGGCCCGATACGTCACTCATCTGGAGGAGAGGACCAGGCGCGCGTAGAGCAGAGTGGAGAAGTGCGATCACAGAGCCTGCCGAGGCTATAAATGACTTTGATTTGTTGTTTAAATAGGGGGCCTACAAAACCCATCAGCCCCAGGGCCTGATGGCAGGTTAAGGCGGGCTTGCCAGCGGCGCATCGATGACAAAACGGCCCAACTTTTGAGAGAGTGAAACGTCACAGATTACCCAGCATGCCTGAGAAGTACCCGTATGTGCGCTCATAGAGCATGCACAACTTTAACCACGCCCCCCAAAAGGCTTGTTCACATCAAGCACGTCAATTTGCGTACATGTAACAGCACCGCGCGTTCTGGATTGTTATGATGGATTTGATATTAACAAATAACGAGGCTGCAGTTAGCAGCTAGCGGCTAGCTAGTGTAACGTCCGAGCCATTAGTAATTATGCTAATGTAAACATCAATCGTTATGTACTTTTATATTACGCTGATGTAACAGGATCTAGTGATGGTTTTGTTCAGCATTGCCAGCTTCACTGTTGAGCTTTATGTTGTGCCCAGCATTCTCCTGTGCTCTGAAATGAAAATGTGGATTAGCATAAAACAACACTAAAATAAACACTACAATACAACTTGTTATTTGACACACACAAGGTTGTTCATTTGTGTGTATAAATATACAACACAGGCTATATATATATACATATACAAGTATAATTAATACAACTGTTAATTTTTTTAGAGTTTTGACACATATATCTTTATTTATATATGTATAAGTATGACGACTTCCTCGGGCAATATCACATAGTATAGCTAATTAATCTGGGTCAAAACATGTTGTGCCCACATGCAAAGGTTGTAAACTCTGGCTTATCCCTGTGGTATTATAGTAATAGCAAACAGCAACGTTCAACTCCTTGAATGGTATATTGCAAGTGCAATAAGAAGCTACAGGGACGTTAATCTACGTCGGTAATATTAACTTTATTTAATACAAGATTTACATCATACAGCCCATGTAGTATAATATTTTACAAATGATGAATTACAGCAAACATGTGCAATATATCCATTATTACAGCTCCGTGGGCTGGCAGTAAGGCGATATGGGTCCGTTCTTATTGTGCATCCATGGGTAAAGGTAAAACTCATGTAGTACTGAACACGTCACGTAACATGAACGTGCTGAGCGGCGCGGTCCCGTGGGTTAGATGCGCGTTCATAATGCAGAGGGAAATAACTCTCAGAATAACGTTATTAGCACATTTTTACAACTTGAGGAACGAATGTTTTTAATAAGGGCTATACAAGTGTTCATACTGGGTAGTTTATTTAGTTTAAAACAAATTATCAAACGATTTACAGACCACTCTTTCCCCATGTAAGTCAATGGGAAAAAGTGTTTCCGGGCCTGGCAACCAAACGGAAGTGTAGTACCGACGTTTGGCCACCACGAATATTTTTCATCTGAGTCCGGCGCACTTCCTGGGGGCTTGGTGTTCGCCCTACCCAAGCCCCCAGGAAGTGCGCTGGAGTCTGATGAGAATATTCGTAGTGGCCAAACGGCGGTACTACACTTCCGTTTGGTTGCTGGGCCCGGAAACACTTTTTCCCATTGACTTACATGGGGAAAGTCTTATTATTAAATCTTGTATTAAATAAAGTTAATAATATTACCGACGTAGATTAACGTTCCTGTATCTTCTTATTGCACTTGCAATATACCATTAAAAGAGTTGAACGTAGCTGTTTGCTATTAGGCCGACTATATATTAAGTCGTCATATTTATACATATATCAATAAAGATATGTGTCAAAGCTCTAATCAAATTAACAGTTGTATTAATTATAATTGTATATATATATATATATGTATATTGCCTGTGTTGTATATGTATACACACAAATGAACAACCTTGTGTTTTTTCAAAAGTTTTACAAGTTGTATTGTCGTGTTTATTTTAGTGTTGTTTTATTCTTATCCACATTTTGATTTCAGAGCACAGGACAGGAGAATGCTGGGCACAACATCACGCTCAACAGTGAAGCTGGCAATGCTGAACAAAACCAGTTATAATATTTATTCCGCTGAAAAAGTGAAAGCTTTACGAAAATGTAATTAAAAATACATAAGCATTTCAGGTAGAAATTAGCATTTTATATAGAAATTCACAAATATAAGAAATGAAACCTAAAAGAGATGTTAACAAATGTATACCTCTGATGGCTGGCATAGTAGAACAAGGTGAACAAAATAGTGACAAAAAATGTTAATACAATTTATATAGATTAAAAGGTAATATAATATTGATTACAATTATTCTATTCAAAAATCCACCAAACATTATCAACAGGGAAGTACTCTGAAGGCATTTCATGGTTTGAAAAAAGTTGAGGATGGGGTCCCGACAGTTCAATCAGGAGAGTCTTCATTTTGTTTAAAGAACATTTATTGACACATGTCATATGATAAATGTTAAGTCTTTGGCGATTATGCCCCGATCCTGAAATCGTATATCTAAGAGGGGAAATGCAGCCGTGAGCATATAGCGTGCTCATCCACTGTGGCAGCAACGACCTTGGCAACATCAAAGGTGTGGAGCTTGTTACAGCGATGAAGCAGGACCTGCTTTCCCTCAGTGACAACTTCTCAGAGATGAAGATAATTCTATTTTCTATCAATGAGAGATGTCACTGGAGGAAAGCCAATCTGGGAAAGCTGAACAAGGCCAGAATGTGGGTGAACAGAGAGATGGGTAAATTTGTTAGTGGTTTGGGTGGAGAGAGTGTAACCCCCTGATCCCACCGGAAGCGTCTGCGCCGCACCGCGACCTCCTCCTGCGTCATAACCCACCAGGCGCGTTTCAAAACGTTGCGGAAGCGGAGCGTCGTGTGTGCAGCCTCGCAGTTGTTGGATGAACGTTCCGCTTCCTGCCTGCGCTGCGCCGCGTCAAAAATAGGATTCATCCTATATTTTAGAAATTCCTTGCGGCCAGGAGCTTCTGGGACGCTTCGAGCCGCGGCGCAGCGGGTCTGGTGGAATAGCACCCATTGACTAGAGTGGCCTCGATCGCTAAAAATGCCGCAGCCGCAGCGCAACGCAGCGCAACGCAGCGCAGCGCAGCACAACGCAGCGCAGCGCAGCGCAGCGCAACGCAGTGCAGCGCAACGCAGCGCAGACGCTCCTGGTGGGATTAGGGGGTAAGGCATCCTTGCATTAAGTTTGACTGCCCTGGCATATTTCCAAGAGATGGAGTTCATTTCACCAATTTGGGAAATTATATGTTTTTAAGTAACCTTAAACAGTCCCTTGAGGCTACAATCTAAAGTGGTTCTGCATTTTTTATTCTAGCCTCAACAGGATATGTATATTTAACAAGAATAACTTTTAAATTTGACAGTGCAGTCCTCCTTGTAAGGATGTCTTCACTTACTCACACTATTTTTTTTAAATGTGTAATTAAATGACCTATGGTCATGAAGGATGGGTCATGACCGAAAGAACGAGATCGCGGATACAAGCGGCCGAGATGGGTTTTCTCCGCAGGGTGGCTGGTGTCTCCCTTAGGGATAAGGTGAGAAGTTCGGTCATCAGGGAGGGACTCGGAGTTGAGCCGCTCCTCCTTCGCGTCGAAAGGAGCCAGTTGAGGTGGTTCGGGCACCTAGTTAGGATGCCACCTGGGCGCCTCCCTAGGGAGGTGTTCCAGGCACGTCCAGCTGGGAAGAGACCAAGGGGTAGACCTAGGACCAGGTGGAGGGATTATATCTCTTCGCTGGCCTGGGAGCGCCTTGGGATCCCCCAGTCAGAGCTGGTTGATGTCGCCAGGGAAAAGAAAGTTTGGGGCTCTCTGCTGGAACTGCTACCCCCGCGACCTGACCACGGATAAGCGGGAGAAGATGGATGGATGGATGGTGTAATTAAATTAAATTGTTCACTCACATTCTGTGTTCTTCCTCTCTCTTAAACTTTAGTCCCCTTGTCTTTTTCTCTCTTTCCTTCACTCATTTTAGTCCCCTTGTCTTTTTATCTCTTTCCCTCACTCATCTTAGTCCCCCTGTTTTGTTTCTCTCTTTCCCTCACTCATCTTCCCCAGCCTCACCAGCCTCACCCAGCTGTGGTGTGTCTGTTCTCTTTCTTCTCCATTTTGGATGCTGCCCAGGAGGAAGCGCAGCCACTTCAAGACACTGGTATGGGCCTACGTGCTGACGACACAATGTCAGGATTATTATGTCATGTGACGTGTCTATGTCTAGGTGTGGGTGTTTTTCCGTTCTCCTTGTCATGTTTTCCTCCCTGTATATTGTCTGGTCTCTTTTCCCTGTGTTTTCATGTCTGTCATTAGTTCCCTGGTGTGTCTAATTTCCTGATTGTTTTCACCTGTCACTCCTTGTGTGTCTCCTGTGCTCATCAGTGTCAGCCCCGCCCCTGATTGTTCCCACCTGTGTCTAGTTACCCTGTGTTTAAATTCCCCTGTCTCCCAGTGTTCAGTGTCAGTTCGTATTGTCTCTTGCCATGGTCAGGTCTATGCTCTTTTATGCTCAAGAATAGTTTTGTTCCTCACTACGTGAGCGATTTTCCTTTTGGTCTCATTTTTTGTCATCTCATCCTGAGATTAGTTAGTGACCTTTTTTTGTTCATCGTGTTTTCTTGGAAAAATAAAGTATCTTACCAATACTTTACCTCTGTCTCCCTGTCTGCAATTGGGTCCAACATCCTAAGTGCCTGAGATCGTAACAGACAACCGTCATCGGCCAGATCACAGACGGTGACGAGACGGCGTAGAGAGGAGGTCGAAAACCTGACATCTTGGTGCCAGGATAACAACCTCCATCTCAACGTCAGCAAAACCAAGGAGCTGATTGTGGATTGCAGGAAGCAGCAAAGAGAGGGACACGCCCCCATCGCCATCAATGGGACTATGGTAGAGAGAGTCAGCAGCTTCAGGTTCCTCAGTGTCCATCACGGACACGGCTGCATCACGGCCTGTTGCGGCAGCTGCACCGCCCTCAATCGTAAGGCTTTCCAAAGGGTGGTGAAAACTGCACAGAACATCACCAGGGCGGAGCTGCCATTCATGGAGGACCTATACTCCCAGCGGCTCAGGAAGAAAGCCCTCAGTTTATGTTTATGTTTATTTTAGAAATGTTTTGGCACATTTGTTCCTATTCTGCTAATGGTATATTGCAGGATATTTAAGTCTCCCATGTACTTTTTAAATTAATAATAGTATGTTTAACTTGTAATATTGTAATCATCTTAGTTAGAAATGCTGTTTCCACCCCATCCTCTGCTGCTGAATGATTTTATATATTGTTACTGAAAGTGCTTGTCTTTGATATTATAATTACACCAGAAAGTCACTCTTTGTGAGATTTATTTGTTCACATTTTTCCCAGCCACAAGATGATGTTCATTCATTGGAGGCCTCAAAGCTGGGTGAAGGTATTGATGCACGGATCAATGCAATCCTTTACAACAGCATTCCACTATGGTTGGGGATGTCTGTAAAAAAAAGGAGAAATCATCTTAAACCAAATAAGTGTCGCAATATAGGGACACAAACTGACAAAAACATCAATTAGATCAGAATACATTTACATTGTTACAGCAGAAAAGAGCCAAAGACAGCCTAATGTTACATTAAAGTATGCATAAAAAAAGTATTAAAGATTCAAAATAAGAAATTATAATTTAAAAACAAATACACATTTCACAAAATACACATCCTGTAACAGTTTGGAGGATTTAGCAGCCTGGTATATTAAACAGTTTTAGCGGCATATATATATATACATGGTTGGTATTTAACAACAAGGGGTGTTGTACTGTGATATTGGTATTTATGGGAACATTTTACACCTTTCCTTCAAGTATTATACGTTTTAGTTACTTGTGGGCTACTTAACATGAATAATCACAGTTACTATCCTTTTACTCCATCACATTTAAAAAAAGAAATAGGCTATTGTTATTTTAACTCCACCACAGTAATCCATCGTCAGCTTTACTTTTTAGATAACGTTTTAACTCACAATTGATCATAACAGGCTTCAACATATACATTTGTATATATTACCAAGTGGTTTCATGTAGCCTACAACCCACACAAGTATCATGCTAAATGAAGCTCTGTTGCTTGGATATCACTAGATCCTGATGTCAGCGTAATATAAAAGTACATAACGATTGATGTGTAAGTTAGCATCATTTACTAGCTAGCTGCTAACTGCCGCCTCGTTAATATAAATCCAGTACCATGCTGTCATGAACGCGCGGTGCTGTTACGTGTACGCAAATTCACGTGCTTAATGTGAACGAGCCTTTTGGGCGGCGTGGTTAAAGTTGCGCATACGCTATGAGCGCACATACGGGTACTTCTCAGGCATGCCGGGTAATCTGTGACGTTTCGCTCTCTCAAAAATTGGGCCATTTTGTCATCATGCGCTATTGAGCAACTCTCATAGGAATTAATGAGGCCCCGCCTCCCACGCTGTATCCAGTCCTTATTATACATCCATGGCCCTACCATATGTGTTCGGGGTCCGTCACTTACCAATGACGTCACGCATTGTGATTAGCTGTACGGTAATCGCACGCTGATTGGTGTAACTAGGGGCGCTGACTAGGGTATACCGGGGATAACGGGTCACAACCGTAAGCGACCTGTTATCATTCAGGAAACGACAGCGAAGCATCTGGGGTGTTTTCTCCACATAACTGCTCACGTCACTGTCATTAGTATTTATGTATACATACTAGGGCTGTACCCAAATATCCGAATATTCGTTCGTTGGAGTACTATTCGGATATTCGTTTTGTTTGTTTTTTCCCCGTTTTTTTTTCATATTGAATTTATTGAAATCTCCAATATCAACGTAAGAGCTTGTGCCTCTTCGGGGGGTACTAACACTTAACCATAAACGTTATTGTTTACTTTCTCCGTCTTTATATGTAGATATTACTTTTCTCCGTTAATCTCCGTCACATTGTTTCCATAGCAACAACAACTTCCTGTTAACAGCGCTACCTCTCCTTCAAAAATAAAAGCATGTCCATAAATAGGAAGCCAAGCCAAATTACACTTAAGACATATACAACCAGTGGCGGCGGGTCATTAGGGGCAGGTGGGGCACAGCCCCACCTAGTGTCAGAAGAAAGTATTACAAATAATGATTACAAAAAAATACTAAAAAATAAATAAAAAAACATATAAAATATATTTTAAGGTCATGTTTAATAATCTGATTCGTCTGTACATTTCTGTTTTAGTCTGTGTTCTTCTAATTAGTGTCTAGAGTGCCGTTTTGAGCTGTTTAGAGCCATGTGGGACAAAACCCGATCCTGCCCCTCCCTCTCACAGTCTAAGTGAACGGTGATTGTAAAAACTACACTGCGCATGCTCAGAGTATTTTTCTATTTAATGTGTGTGGCAAAAAAATAATGACCGTAGGGGCATAGTGCTCCCATCCCCACCATACGTCATCTCACATAATTCAGAATTGATTGGCTGTAAGTACTCACGTGTGCAGTGCTGCGAAACGTCACGTGTAGTTTGAAGAGGAGACGACAGAGCAGCATATAGCTAACATCACCAGCGATTAAAAGAAGTAAAAAACTGAAAGAAAATGAATGAAGTTGACCATTTACTGGAGCACACATTTGAGACACTTAGTCTCGGATAGAAACTGGAGGTAAAGCGCCTCGGTGCCCACCATCCACCGGATTTCCAAATGGTCCAGACTGCGGGCAAAGTTAAACGTGGGTTTAACGCTGAGTGGTTTGCTAAAAAGAAATGGCTAACGGCGAGCATCCAGAAGACTTCCCTCTTTTGCTTTCCTTGCCTGCTTTTTGGTGAAGATCAAGGTACTTGGTCGAGGACAGGTTACAAGGACTTAAAGCATCTTTCGGAGAGGACAATGAAGCATGAGAGCAGCAACAGTCATTTGGAAAATGCCGTAAAATTGGGATTACTTGGAAGGGTGAATGTTGCAGCTCAGATTGACAGCGCCTACAGACGCGGCATTGATGATCATAATAGGAAGGTGGAAGAAAACAGGTACGTGCTTGGTCGGATCATCACCTGTATTAAACTGTGTGGGAAATGTGAGACAGCACTGCGGGGCCACAACGAGTCGGCGGACTCTCTGAATCCAGGGATATTCAGGTCAATTTTCGAGACAATGTGTGAGGGCGATTCCAGGCTTCAACGGCACTACGAAGCTCAGCTTGTTTTCAAAGGGACATCAAGCACCATACAGAATGAACTCTTGGACTGCATGTATGATGTGTACAGGGAGGAAATAGCCAAGCAAGTGGACAACACATCATTTGTTGCCGTTCAGGCCGACGAGACAACCGATGTCTCCTGTAAATCGCAAATGGTGATTGTGCTGCGATACATTATGCCTGACCTCACAGTTACAGAGCGTTTTTGGGAGTTTGTGGAAGTAAAGGACAAAACTGGTGTAGGTCTCTCTAACAGCATCAAGGCTGTTCTGGAACCCCTGAAGCTGAAAGAAAAGCTAATCGCTCAGACCTATGACGGGGCGGCCGTCATGAGCGGTAACGTGCGCGGGGTACAGACGGTGATGAAGGAGACGTACCCAAACGCTCAGTTTGTTCACTGCTACGCCCACCAACTGAACCTGACCCTGCAGCAACTGTGTTCAGCAAGGATGAGCATCCTGAAGGTGTTTTTTGCAGATCTAACTGCTTTTTCCACTTTTTTCTCCGGTGCTCCAAAACGTGTTGCAGCTCTTGCAGAGGCAACACAGAGACGGCCACCGGCTGTGAGATGGAACTTTAAAAGCAGAACTGTGAACGCGGTTTGGGAGACCCGAGATGCACTACTTCAGTGTATGAAGCATATACGCGCACAACCAGGATGGGATGCGGTCACCATAAGTGAGGCATACGGCCTGTCAAAGAAACTGCGGGACCGAGCATTTATGCAGCTCCTGGAGTTTTTTTCGTTGCTTATGCCAGAAGTGGATGTTCTATACAACACTCTGCAAAAACGAAGCATCGATGCACCTGGGATCAACAGCGCGCTCTGCCGTTTCAAGGAAAATGTTCAGAAAATGAGGCAGAAAACTGATGCATTGGCCGCCACTGCTCATGATGGAACAGACGAGCCAGGCCGACGAGTCAGCAGCACAGCGCCGGTGATGAAGGAGGCTTGTGACACAGTCATCTCACAGGTGGAACAGAGGTTCTCACAGAGTGACCATTTGATCGCTGCAAAGCTTGTTGACAGCTCATTCTTCCCACAGCATGTCCTGTCATTTCCTACACCTGAGCTTGACTGTGCCGTGAAACTGTGGCCTGCGTTGGGAAACAAGGAGAAGTTGAAGTCTGAGCTGACCACGCTCTACCGCCACAGTGAGCTTCACACTGGAAACACTGCCCTGTCTCTGTTGAAATCCATTCACGAGAACAACTTGGAGGATACGTTTGCTGAGACTGTTATTTTGGTCAAAATAATAGTGACAACTCCGATGACGACATCCGAGTCAGAGAGGAACTTTTCCACCCTCAAAAGGATAAAGACTTTCACTCGCAACACCGTGGGACAGCCGCGACTTAACGCATTGGCCATGCTTTCAATTGGAAGCCAGTTGATCCAGCAACTACAGGACTTCATCCCCAAAGTGATAGACACATTCTGTCAGAGGAAGGACCGCCGTGCCGCTTTTCTTTTCAAGTGAGCCTTCAGCTTTGGTAAGTTCATTTATGTCATATATTTTGTTGATCTTCTGTGTTTTGCCTCTGCTGGATCGATTGATATTGTGACCTCGATGATGAGTGTCTGTGTTTTTCCTTATATTTACAGTCTATGGTGTTTTAAATGCTAAAGCATTACGGTTGTTGTTATTGTTAAGAATTACTTTGTGATGGTGACCTTTACTCCATGTATGAAGGTGCATTACTATGACATCCCCACGCTGTGTACGTAAATGTATGCGCTCACAGTGTTGCTCCTGTGGTCTTCAGTATGTAATTTGACACTCCCCCCTCTCTCTCCTCCCCCCCTCTCTCTGTCCCCCCTCTCTCTCTCTCCTCCCTCTCTCTGTCCCCCCCCTCTCTCTTTCCTCCCTCTCTCTGTCCCCCCCCCTCTCTCTCTCTCTCTCCCCCGACCTCTTTCTGCCCCCCCAGTTTTGTACACCTAGAAACGCCACTGTATACAACTGCAATGAAAGTAACAAACACAATACGATATATTTTTCCATTTCAAATAACACAAATTGGGTTACATTAACAAATAACTATAAAACAACAATACTGTAGAATAACAAAATGAATGCCGTGAATACACCGAAATACACGTGTTGAAGCGGTTCGCTGCTGATAACTACGGCAGTTAGCGCGGGCCGAATATTTGGACAAAGTAAAAAATGAAGTGTATGTTTAAATGTTAGCACCCCCCGAAGAGGCTCAAGCTCTTACGTTGAGTCTGGAGTTTCAATGCATTCGGAATTTGGCCGTGTAAAATGTCCTCTTGAGATGCCGTACAGCCAATGCGTGACGTCATTGGTAAGCGTAACGGACCCCGAACACATCTGGTAGGCCGAACATACAGTGGGGCAAAAAAGTATTTAGTCAGCCACCAATTGTGCAAGTTCTCCCACTTAGAAAGATGAGAGGCCTGTCATTTTCATCCTAGGTACACTTCAACTATGAGAGACAGAATGGGGGGAAAGAATCCAGGAAATCACATTGTAGGATTTTTAATGAATTAATTGGTAAATTCCTCGGTAAAATAAGTATTTGGTCACCTACAAACAAACAAGATTTCTCTCACAGACCTGTAACTTCTTCTTTAAGAGCCTCCTCTGTCCTCCACTTGTTAACTGTATGAATGGCACCTGTTTGAACTCGTTATCAGTATAAAAGACACCTGTCCACACAACCCAGTCTCACGGCATTTCGTGTTCACCAACACGATTTGTAATCTATTGATTCGTGTTCACCAACACGATTTGCCCCTTTTTTTCGTGTTCCACAGCACGATTTTAAAAGCAATGTATTTCTACTGCCTGCAGCACGTCTTTTTCTCCGGTCTGGTCGTGGGAGACCGGAAGCTGTGTGGTTCATAAAAACATGTTCTTACTCAATATCAAGCCACAATTATTGCTTTTATTTGAAATCGTATAATTTCGGACTTTTGTTGCCGTCTGTGAGGAAAATAAATGGGGCTCAGAGCCTCAGAATACGGAAATCTGTATTTTTAAATATTTTGTTCCTTCTAATTCGTTATTCTTTTCAAAATAACACACTGTTATTTACTCACCAATAACACACAATTATCCTTGCTTTTATTTATTGGTTTAATTCCATAATATCGGGCTTTTTTGGCGTCCGTCAGGAATTGAATTTCAAAATAAAAATAACCGGAAACAGACGTAGGCCTATTAGGGACATTTCGAGCATCATTGCGATTGTCAACATTTCTGAGTTTAGGATGGCCGAAGACACTACACTACCCATAATCCCCAGCTATCGTTTAGGACTACAGTCCCCGTAAGGTTACGCAGAGCGTCAAACAGCTGTGTGAAATGGAACGAAACCATGCCAGACTATCCAAAACTGGAATCGAACGCCCCCCCAGAACTACACATGCTGGCTATTGTGTTTCGCAAAATGTTCTATGGGACGTCTCTACTGAACGTTTTCGTTTTCCCCGCAATTAGAAGTTGCAAGTATTAAACACATTGGTGTTATCAAATGTAAAACATATAATTAATAAATGGGTGAAAATCGCTTGTGTCCATAATGCGCAGCATTAATACCCACATGACAGCTCATTGTTACTTTGTAATTCTACTCCACTACAATTCAGAGGTTAACCTGGTATTTTTACTCCACTGCATTTATTTGAGTTACTTTGCAGATTCTGATTAATTATGTGAAATATAAACAACCCTTAAATCAGACTTTAGTTACACCTGAGTAAAATTCAGGTAAGGTGATTGTCAAGTGCCAACAATCAGGAGAGATATTTGATAGTTGGTGCTTGAGAAGACTAAACATGTATCTGCAATTGACATAAATGGAAACGAGTAATAAAGTATATTCATTACTCGTTATTCTCTACTAATAGTTCATTAAAGACTGTATATTATGGCTATTTTGCACATCCCTTTCAAGATTTTCAAAGGTTTATTGACATATCATATACACAACTACGGTGTAGTTATGCAATGAATGAAACACTTGGGTCACAGGTTCCTCAACAGTGCATTACAAGACATCTATCAATATGTGTGTACCTCCACCATTAAACTGTCATATTCTGCACATTTCTTATTCTATCTACATACATAAGAGTATAATTCATATGTATAATATCAGTTAAAATAAGTGCTTCAACATAGTTAACATTGCAGGAAAGCAATATATTAGACATTAAGTACTTTGTCAGGCTTACTATTTATCTGTAGATAGATACCCCCAAAGTTTTTTTCTTATTTAAAAGAAGACCTTAATCTGTTATTTAATGTTTAAATAAAGGTTAATTCGTTTTTCTGTTTTGCACCTCCTCCTATTAATATCTTTGTACATTCTGCACTAAACTGTTTTATTGTAGAGATCACTTATAGTATCTTCTTGATTTTTTATATTCTATATTTATACTTTCCTCCTATGAAAGTATGTACTCTTAATATTTTTGTAATCAAATAAAACACAATAATTGAATAACGTGCTTTAACCACTAGGAGGTGCACACAAGGTACACACAGCCATAATAACGTTGTATTATTAGTGTAGGACACTTATGTTTTCGTACAACATCTGAAGATGTGTAGTTTTATGCATGATTTCACATAATTTTACAGCATATTGCTATACTATTTCAGACTCAGTATTTACATTCTTACATTCAAAGAAAATCAGTAATATCTTTAAAAACTACAGTCCTTTTATATCAGCTGTGCACCGTTATGGTGTAAATATAACCTATCTGTGAATTAGATCAAATGTAAAAGTCAGCCGAATTAGTGTTGATACTGCAAGGAGACGTATTGTGTGAAGAGAAATTGAAGATGTTGTTTAATTGTTGAATATATTTATGATCCACGTCAAGTATTCAGTTTCGGCGGCATTTTCTCAGTTTTTCCAAAGGTCTTCTCATCAGGGCTCTATAAATAAAGAACTACGGCAGATCTGTAATATACAATGCAGCCGAACCGTGTATTACAATGCCATTATGTGATGACTTTCAAAGAGAAAAGCAAGAGCGCTCGGAATTAATTATTCTTTTAAAATGTTTTCCGGATTTCATATCATATAAACACCAAATCCCAGCATGCATTGCGGCTAAAACATCCAATAAACGAGCTTAAAACCATAGCTGAGGATCTTGGGTAATCGCTCGAAATGCCTACGTCTGTTTCCGGTTATTTTTATTTTTAAATTCAGTTCCTGACGGACGCCAAAAAAGCCAGAGATTATGGAATTAAACCAATAAATAAAAACAAGGATAATTGTGTGTTATTGGTGAGTAAATAACAGTGTGTTATTTTGAAAAGAATAACAAATTAGAAGGAAAAAAAGATTTAAAAAATACAGATTTCAGTATTCTGAGGCTCTGAGCCCCATTTATTTTCCTCACAGACGGCAACAAAAGTCCGAAATTATACGATTTCAAATAAAAGCAATAACTGTGGCTTGATATTGAGTAAGAACATGTTTTTATGAACCACACAGCTTCCGGTCTTCCTCGACCCGACCGGAGAAAAAGACGTGCTGCAGGCAGTTGAAATACTTTGCTTTTAAAATCGTGCTGTGCAACACGAAAAAAAGGGGCAAATCGTGTTGGTGAACACGAATCAATAGATTAAACATCGTGTTGGTGAACACAAAATGCCGTGAGACTGGGTTGGTCCACAACCTCAAACAGTCACACTCCAAACTCCACTATGGCCAAGACTAAAGAGCTGTCAAAGGACACCAGAAACAAAATTGTAGACCTGCACCAGGCTGGGAAGACTGAATCTGCAATAGGTAAGCAGCTTGGTGTGAAGCAATCAACTGTGGGAGCAATTATTAGAAAATGGAAGACATACAAGACCACTGATAATCTCCCTCGATCTGGGGCTCCACGCAAGATCTCACCCCATGGGGTCAAAATGATCACAAGAACGGTGAGCAAAAATCCCAGAACCACATGGGGGGACCTAGTCAATGACCTGCAGAGAGCTGGGACCAAAGTAACAAAGGCTACCATCAGTAACACACTACGCCGCCAGGGACTCAAATCCTGCAGTGCCAGACGTGTCCCCCTGCTTAAGCCAGTACATGTCCAGGCCCGTCTGAAGTTTGCTAGAGAGCATTTAGATGATCCAGAAGAGGATTGGGAGAATGTCATATGGTCAGATGAAACCAAAATAGAACTTTTTGGTAAAAACTCAACTAGACGTGTTTGGAGGAGAAAGAATGCTGAGTTGCATCCAAAGAACACCATACCTACTGTGAAACATGGGGGTGGAAACATCATGCTTTGGGGCTGTTGTTCTGCAAAGGGACCAGGACGACTGATCCGTGTAAAGGAAAGAATGAATGGGGCCATGTATCGTGAGATTTTTAGTGACAACCTCCTTCCATCAGCAAGGGCATTGAAGATGAAACGTGGCTTGGTCTTTCAGCATGACAATGATCCCAAACACACCGCCCGGGCAACGAAGGAGTGGCTTCGTAAGAAGCATTTCAAGGTCCTGGAGTGGCCTAGCCAGTCTCCAGATCTCAACCCCATAGAAAATCTTTGGAGGGAGTTGAAAGTCCGTGTTGCCCAGCGACAGACCCAAAACATCACTGCTCTAGAGGAGATCTGCATGGAGGAATGGGCCAAAATACCAGCAACAGTTTGTGAAAACCTTGTGAAGACTTACAGAAAACGTTTGACCTCTGTCATTGCCAACAAAGGGTATATAACAAAGTATTGAGATGAACTTTTGTTATTGACCAAATACTTATTTTCCACGATAATTTGCAAATAAATTCTTTAAAAATCAGACAATGCGATTTTCTGGATTTTTTTTTTTCTCATTTTGTCTCTCATAGTTGAGGTATACCTAGGATGAAAATTACAGGCCTCTCTCATCTTTTTAAGTGGGAGAACTTGCACAATTGGTGGCTTACTAAATACTTTTTTGCCCCACTGTATATGGTACCTACACCAGTTGTTATAAAACATCGTTATGGGGAAATGCAAGTTTGTGTCCAAATGGTTGGAAGATAAGGAGGAAGGACAATCAATACTGTATATAGTAAATGTGAGGTAAAGTGTGTCGCCAATGTAACCGGTTAAAACTCCAAGTGGCAATGAGGTCTTAAAATGTATGGAAAGGGTCTTAAAAAAGGTCTTAAAAGGTCTTACATTTGACTTTAGGATTCCTGCATATACCCTCTTACATGATTCACTAGGAATTTCTCAACATCTCTTGGCAGACACAAGCCTTTCATACTATCAATAAGGGATTTTTTGGACCAAGCACTAATCAAAATATTGACACTGAAAGCGTTAAAATAAGTATGAGGAAATGTAATCTTCCTTTGGAATTTCTCAGATGTTTCTTCCCTTCAGTGATTCATCATTCTCCACCGAAACCTCAATAACATGCAAGTCATGATGAGCTTTTATAGCCTGTGTAAATGTGTGAAGCGACATGCTGTATATGGTCTGGTGCTCAGGTTTTATGTGGCAATGTGTCTCCTATGAGCACGGTAGTCCATTTGTGCCTACAATCAATGAACTGCAGATATGCCTGTTCAATACTATTATTAAAACATGGCTATAACAATGGTATGTTAGTGACCAAAATATATTCAATTAACCTTCATATTTGATAAATAAAAGCAGCAACTCTTTACATTTCATGCTGGAACTAGAGAATATTTCACATTTTTGCTTAAAACTCAATATTTCCAGTAAGTTTAATAAATAAATGATAGGAATAATACATTTAATTGTACATCTAGATCTTAACATCTACGAGATGGATTAACCTGAAATGTTGAACATGACATGGATGATCACTTGACCTTTATCTCTGGCATGAAGTTAAAATGTATCGTGTAAATAGTCTGGACAACTTATAAATAGATTGACATTTCATTTATTGCAGACATTCCTGATCGTCTCAGGATAATTTGTATTAACTTTATTGATCCCTTGATCTTAGTCTAATATGTTAGCATGCTAACATATTAGACTAAGATGTTGAACATTGTTAGCTTTAGTCCTGCAAAACATAAACATGTTAGTATATAAATGTTAGCATTCATCTTGAGAACTACACCTTTTCTATATACTCTGCAGAGTAATAAATGAATGTCAGACTGGTTGAAATCAAATCAAATCAAGTTTTATTTAAAAAGCACATTTATAAACGATTTTTGGTCGAGCCAAAGTGCTGTACATATAATAACAATAGCCTACAGTAGAGACACTTTACAGCAAATACAACAGCACAGATTGTTCAGAATATCAGTATGAGAAAAACGACACCCTCTATCCTTAGACCCTCACATCGTACAAGGAAAAACTTCCAGAGAAAAACCCACAGTTTAAAGGGGAAAAAATGGGAGAAACCTCAGGGAGAGCAACAGAGGAGGGATCCCTCTCCCAGGACGGACAGACAGAAATGTTGTTTAGTGTTTTGTTTAGTTGACTTAAAAATTGCAATACACTCTAGGGGAGACACTACAGGGTAAACACATTTCACTAATACATATCACCATCAAAATACCCCTGTTAATAACTTTTTTTAATTAGAAGTTTTCTGAATGTGCAAATGCGACACTATCTTATGCTAACTTTTGAAAACAAATCTACAGACGCAAATGAAGTGTTGTAAAATAAACACATTGTTTATTTTGGATGGCCTTTCCACAAAGTCGGAATGAAGATATGCTATAGAAGCTAAATAGCACAAACTCTCAAAATTCACCAATGCATGAAAAATGTGATTCTATGGTGTGTTTCCTTAAATAAATTGATGTTGATTTATCACATTTGTGAAACAAGTAGATATAATTCTTATGATATCACACCAAGCTCATCCTTTTACTTATACCCCTATCCACATGATGGCTTAGTGTGAGTCTTAGCTGGTTCCTTTCAACCAGTTTCCGTTTATAAGTGAATGTGAAGTCCCAACCACTTACCTCTCTGTCAATGGCTGCCCTCACAGAGACCCTTTGTTTATCACGTGACATTAGACACAGATCTTCAGCCCTGGTATGAGTCAATGAGGCTAGTTTACTCATAAACTATCAACAGAGCTGCCGTGCAAACAGCTCCCCTGAAGTCCATGCTGGTGTTCCAGAAGAGAGCAGGTTTCAGCGCGTTCATGTGTAAGGAAGAGTTTTATTTCCTGCTTAAGGCAGTTAATGGTAACAGGGTGGAAGAAATAGGGATCTTTGTAGGCATTAGAGTTGTCTGGTTATGGATTTATTTCAAATACTTGATTACAGATTTATGGGAGATAAAAAAAATTGGACCACAAAAAAGATTTTGGGGTAATTCCATGGGAGAATATCTACATTATTTCTGATTTGTTTCCATTCTTTAGATCCAGCAATTTACAAATATTTCAATTTATTATTAATCTGGCAATTATTTCCTTGATTAATTATATATTTTCGTTAAATAGACAATCCCAGTTCTCTTAAAGCGATTCTCGACAATTATTTTTCTGTCGATGGACTAATCCTTTAATCAAGACCGATCGTTGCAGCTCGAATACAGATACAGGTTTGACACGTCTTAAAGATCCAGAAAATATGTCAGTTTTGGTAATTCTTTATTGAAAGAGTGAGATAATAATTCTGGTAACAAGTTAAAGGAAAACAATGGGATCATTGAAAAACAATGGATTCCTGGAAAGGCCTAGATTGCACATTTCTTCAGAGTGCAAATACATAAAACATCCCCCCATTGATTTTAGAGGCTGTTTGGGTCACTTCCTGGTTCAATGGCTGTTACAACCTGTTAAGCCCTGGAACAGGGGGGCCCCCCAACGTTTTTTTTGAGACTGTGTCTCAGGTCTTCTTAACATTTATGAAACTATTAATGTGTAGCACCAGATTAACGGGAAGAAACTCAGCTATCTGAAAATATGAACCATTTTTACCAAAACAAAACACAAGTCTCATAAGAAGCGTCTAAATGACCCCTGAGCTGACTTTGGCACAGAACTCAAGATAAAGATACCCTTATTACTTATCGTAACTGCACATACAATATATCCGATTAAAGCTGAGACTCCACAGATTATATAGGTATATAGTATCATCACTGAGCGATCCGAACTCGCGACAGGGGAAGCAAACACAGACATCACAACACGTACCTTTACGGAGCTTTTACGGGAGATCGTCTCACCGTAGCTGTCAATCTGATCAAAAGACGTGTTCAATGGCATTAAAACGAGAAAAAAAGTGGCTGATTTGGTTAATCCATAGGTTAATAATGTGTCTGTCGCTTTGAAAAAAATATTTATAATCCATAATTCAATTTGTATGTAAAAATCGGAGAAAAAAAGTTAGCTGCTAATGGTATCCAACAGAGTGTATGCAGCTTCCGGTTTTGGCCACGCGTCACTCTCACTCCTTATTTGGTAACGTGTTTGTGTGTGTAGAACTTTCCCTCGATTCCATTGGCTCCAGCGGTTATAAAGAGATTTCATTCGTCAAAATCGAGCAAGGGGGTCCAGAGATATGGAAAATCCACCCAAATGACCCCAGAAGTATTTTTTTTGTGCTAAATCTCTCTAAAAAGGTCAAATGTCACTTGTTTTGCATCAATCATGATACAGGGTACTTATTATATCTTGTACTTTGGATTCCTAAAGCTTTTAGTCTACTAACCCATCATCCAAGGGTAGTTTTCACTATAAGTAAAAAAATATTTTTGGACGGACACTATAATTTACAGTTTTTTACTATGTTTAATCTGAATTTTCTTTAAAATAAAAACATCTATATTGATTCTGACTTTTCTACATCCAACTCACAGGTTTATCATTGCTTTGAGAACAAAGATTATTAATTTAACCCTTTTAGAAGGGAAGATATAATCATTTGTTCTGGGAATGTCATTTTCGAGCCTGAGACCTGAAAAACAGGCTCAGGGTTGATAAGTTTAAGCGACTGTGCCATGAAAGGAGGAATACCTTGATTATGAAAACGAAACGGCACGTCCAAACTAAGGTTAATTTACAAGTCTCTGTCACCTAAACACACACTAGTGGCAATAAAGGCTCAACACAGTCACTGATGTGCAGTGTGGCCAAGAGGAGGGGATGTACGGGGAGCAGGTGCTCCTTTGAAATAAGGGAGACAAACGGGTCCAACTGCTTTCCTGTCCTAGATTCATCTAATACTTTCTACATGTATGTAAGACAAGAGGGATAGAACGGTCAGTTTTACTGAGAGAAGCCACCTGGAGGCAGTATAAAGTCATCTTATTTCACTTCAATTAACTAGGAAGATGCCGTTATGATAAAGTTGAATATGTCTTCTTTAAGAAAATGTGTGGTAAAATTACAGAATCAAAATGTGCTTTGTTGTTTTGGTGTACAACATAAAAATAGTAAAAGGAAGAAATCAGAAAAATACAGAAGTAAAGAAACATAAATAAAGAATAGTAGAAAATGAAATAAAGGTATGAAAATATACAATAAAATGATGTACTTTAAATGTTACAGTGAACTCGATAGGTCAACTTTGAACCAGGAAGTGACCCAAACAGTTTGGATAATTACTTGCCAATGAATTACCAAACACCATGGGACCCCTTGGTCCACTGATTTAGATAATAAAGGTAAACTAAACAAAACCAGTCTGAATGTCATATTGTCACATCTTTAATAAGAAAGGTGCAGACCCTGAGATTTTAATAATGCTGGATCCTACCTTTGCTATAATGAAACAAAAAGGGTCTTTGCGTGCTCTCTCACTTGTTTGCCTTGAGACTATACGCCCCAAGTATATAACAAAGTCTTGAGCCATAACTAAAGGCATGCAAGTAACCATCATTTTCATTTTTGATTAATCAATAATGCTTTGTAAAATGTCAAAAAGTATGGAAAAGTGCCCATTCCAAATTCCTTAAGCTTATGGTGCGGTATGAAAACACTTGTTTGAAACTCAAAGATATTCAGTTTGCTATTAGAAAACAAAGAAAAGCGTAAAATGCCCACAACTGAGGCACTGGAAAAGGCAATATTTGGCATTTTCTATGTAAGAAATACTTAATCCATTCATTTAATTATCAAAGATGCCAAATAATGTTCTGTTGACTTTTTAAACTAAGATATAAGTGTAACATATTGAGGTGTCCCTTTTAATCTGGCACATACACATATAAATCATGGCTAAAACTAAGAAAACAAAACTTGGTTTGTCATTTATTTATTGATTAATTTGATTTCAAGTTTGTTGTTTGTAAAAAGGACTATTCACATAATACAAAGTTTCATAAGTTATGGTGTTTTTCAATACATTTTGTAGAAAAAGTGTAAAATTGGTGAAAACCTGCAATCACAGCCAATAGAGAAAGGATAAGAGCATCAAATCTTCCATTGAGTAATGTGGCCAAACTAGCTGACCTGGGTACAGAGTGGGAGGAGACAGAGGAGCATCAGAATGGGCTGAGCCTCACCTGCTGTATAACTGTATCTTCAGCAGAGGAGAGCACAGAGAGGCCACAGTGCTCAGGTCAGAGAAGGATGTGGATGTAAGACTGAACAAAAGTGACCTGAGAGGGAAGGAGGAGACACATGAGAGGAGTGAAAGACTGAGGTTGACCATAGCACCTGTGTCTATAGTCTAAATAACCTTTTCAGTAAGTGTTTTTGCAACTTCCCCCAAACATGGGAGCTACATGGCGATTTGCTCTTCTTCTCTGCATTGTCCTGATGTTGTCCAGAAGCCTCGCCAATGAAGTCACAGGATTCAATGCTGGGACCACCTCGAGCCCCGGGCACCAGACGGACTCCGGTCATGGGACTGGAGAAGAGGACAGTAGTCATGGAGAGAGTGGACACGAAGGAGAGCCCATCACTACTCTACCCATCGTGAGCTGGAAGTGGCACCATGTCTCCACTCCGTACATCGTGGTCCTGTGGGTCCTGGTCAGCTGGCTCTGCAAAATCGGTCAGTCCCAGCAAATATTGTCCATGGAGGGGTTCGAACCACAAACTGTTATTAGCATATTTAGTGTGGTTGTGATTTAATTCGAGTGATATTGGATGATAGATTAGTCTGTCAGTGGAGAATGAACATTTTCAAGGTTAGGGTGGTTGATGGTAGCTGTGGGAGAAATACTTCTTTCAAGGAGATCCTTAAATTAAAGGGACAGTTCCAACTTAAATTAAAAATAAATGTTAATATGTACTCTAACCTGAGTATTTCTCACTTGCTTTATGTGAGTTGCCGATTGTTTGAGATCTGGCCGGAGAGATGTTTGCCTTCTTTCAAATATAATAGAACTATATAGCATTCGGCCAGTTGGGCTCAAAGCAAGCAGGTCTCACATCACAACCTGGTTACTCAAGATAAATCATTGACCTCATTGTGATCACTTTCATAGGAACTTCTTTTCTTCCACCAAACTACGCCCGCCCACTGTGTATTTATTCAATATTACCATTTTAAAATGGATACAATTATATATAAATCAATATTTTGGTTTCAAAGAAAACCCTCTTGCATTTTGGCTGAGGTGTTTCAAATTAAAATGCTTTGAAGAGACATGGACGAAATCCATTTCTGAAATAATGAATTGGACGAGAAAAAGCTTGACCTCTATTAAACTTCTCAGCAGGTGAAGCCAAAGTACTTGTGTGTCTAGAACACTGTCATTAGCATTTCATGTGTTCACAACAGAGGCAAATGGGTTGTTGCAGTGTGGACAATGTAAATGCCGTTATGTTGACTTGTGTGTTTGTGTACACCTTCACTGACATAAATATGGGACTGTGGTCGTCTGTAAAAGTTGCAGGAAATGAATGGTGTTGATAACCAAACAATGATATCTGACACTGTCTTCTTTTTTAGTTCGCAAGTAGTTACAGTCGTTAAGTCTGTGTTGGAAGATTCTGTGTTGCAGCACCTCTTTTCACCCTCTGTCTGAAATCAGAGCCCAGCCTGCTCTGATTGGTTAGCTGGCCGGCTCTGTTGTGATTGGTCAACCGCTTAGAGATGTCCCGCCTCACGTATGTGTTAGAGCGCTAGCTAATAGAGTGTTACACAGTGTGGGAGACTATTTACATGCACACAAACCTATATAACACAGTACAGGAAAGGAAAAAAAACAAAAGAATAATAGGGCTATTTTCTCAAAACTTTAATTATGTTTAGAACTTTGACATGCACATTTGGTTTTAAGCGTGCTGTGAATTTCCAGAAGAGCATAGTTGTTGATGTTTGAGGAACTTTTTTTGAAAGGCACTTTAAAAAGAAAGAGAAACTTTCATAAAGTACATTTGTGTAAACTCAAACAATATGTGCACAGTATAAATGTTGACTTTATACTTACTCACACAAGGGCACACAATGGAATCAGCTTTCTTCAGATCTTATTTCCTCTTTCCAGAGTCACAATGTTGGCTTTCTTTCATCCTCCGCATTGCTCTGTACTCATCCAAGAACAATGGACACTAAACGCAGGTTTGTTTATCTGTTATAGATTGGAAGTTTCCTCCTTACTTTCACTATCTGCTCTGATCTCATTTGACTCATTATACAACATCATTAAATCCTCTTTCTAAAACATTTTTGCTTTAACTTAAAAATAATTACACATTTGACATTCCTTAAATGGAATAGCATCACACTAAATCACACATACACTTAAGCTTTTGCTTTGTCCCAAATAACACATTTTCATAACAGCCCAACAAACAATAGCACAATGATCCTTTACTCTAGCTTTACGTACAGATTACAAATGTTGATCCCTTTTGTGCTCAGTGAATTTCTAGTTGAAGTGTTGAGAAAACTATTCTCCTTTTTAAATCTAAATGAACACTTTAAAAAACCTCTTCAGATGGAAAAGGCACAATGCTGAAAACAGGGCAGTTTGTTTTACTAACTTGTGAAAATATATATTATATTTCTCAAATATTTCCATATGAGAAACTTGAGATGTTTTCAGATAAACTCATTCACACCTGTTTCTGTGTGAGAGCTTATATCAAATCATCAAACCAGTCCATCTAACCAATGAGACTATTGTCCTTTGTCCTCAAACAGGATGGGACACCTGGCCTAAAAAAACATCCAGTAAAGTAATAAATGCTTGGGAATTCTGGGAATTAGCACAGTATGTACTTGTACTGTATGTAGTAGTTTTAGTAAACTAATATACCTTGACTTTGGAGAGGGTCATTGGAATTTATAGGAAAATGCTGTTGGTATTCTATAGGTTTCTTATAGTCTGCTCTAATCTCATGAAAAGATGAAAACCAACAATGTCCATCTCTTCATACTTTACACCTTCCTCCCCCGTGTGTGTTTCTCAGCACCAAGCCCACTGAGTTCTGCTGAAGACATAGATCTTTAATAATTTCTCTCTAATAGTTACATTGGATATGTAGCAGTAGACAAAAGTTCCTCCTTTAATATTTTATTATGAAGTGGTGCACAATAGCACAATGTAATGACCACCAGTGTTAACATTGGTTCCCTATGTGCCGCCACATTACTCACCCAGTAGAGCTGGTAACCCATGTGGGGCTCACTCCACACCGTGGGGGCCAGTGTTTTGATTCCATTCTGGGGACCATTTGTGTGTTTCCCCCCTCTAGTGGCTTAAAAAATATAATAAATAAATATTGGTTACCTATTTATATATTACGCCTTGCTTTCTCTTTGCAATTCTCCCTTCTGCCAGGTAGGAATTGCCAGTAAAAGATATTATGGATAGTTATTTTGTATTCCCTGTTACCTTTTACCGTTGCCGAAGAGTATTAATGCAAATGCAGTTGAAATAAAAATAAGGAGGAAAAAAACAAATTGAGTTTGCCCTTCGTTGTGGTTTGTGCAGTGGTGAACCGTCAGGGCCTTCAAGGTATTCAGTGAATACCCTGGAACACTCAGATAAAACAAACAAAAAATCGATTTAATTATATAAATCAAATGTAATAAAATGTATATAAAATGAATAAATGAGAATCGTATCTGCGTTGTTGATCTGTAATATTACAGTGTTACGTTGATTTGTTTGTCCTTCTCGGACCATGCACTACGCATTGCAGTGGTTTTGTGTTAGAAAAGAAAGCAACCAATCAGATCTTGTTCTGGGTCTCTGGGTAGAATATCCTTCAACCAAGTTATTCTATATCCTTGATAGAAGTGGCGAACCGTGTCTATCACAACTGGACCTTCTGTAGACACACACACCCCCCGCCGGAAAAAAAAAATGCAGCCAATCAGCGTCGTCAGATCTGATGGTCCAAGGTGTGTGTGTCTAGAGAAGGTCCAGTTGTGATAGACACGGTTCGCCACTGGGTTTGGGGAAGTTAAAAAGGTCATCTGTTTCCACCTTAAACAGCTGGGTACAAGTAATGTGCGGGGTCAACCCACATCTGGCTGCTCCTGCTGTTTCAGGTGAGCTTAAGTCTTGGATAGAAATCGATAGAATCGTAGCTCCATTAAATCATAGACTCTCACGTCAAGAACTGGGAGTCTTTAACCAGGATTGAGTAACATCAGCGTCAATCATTGCTTGAGATGAAGCCCATGGAAATGTTACTAAACACAAACACACACACAGACAGGTGTTGGCTTAACATCAAATGACCTCTGCTCCATGACTAACTCCCTCAATGCCAGTGAGACACACACATGACAAACTTGAGTTTATCTGAGACCGGAAAGACCAAACAGAGTAATGACTAAATGTTCCAAACGTGACTGAATAACCAGAAACCTTTCTTGGACATCCGTTACTCATCCCTTAACCTTCCAGCCTAAACACACACACACACACACACACACACACACACACACACACACACACACACACACACACACACACACACACACACACACACACACACACACACACACACACACACACACACACACACACACACCACACACACACACACACACACACACACACACACACAACCTTGGTCATAGAGGCTTCTGCACTCTTCTGAACTGCCTGCACACTGCTGACCACAGACTGTGGAAGGACACAAAGTCACAGTCTGAGATAGAAGGATAGAGCACTAGAGTAGTGAAAAGATAATAACTGATAGTAAACTAGAGTGAGTGAGACAGAGGAAGCAGAAAAAAAGGAGGAATCAGAGGTGTGACACACTTCAGTCTGGCCTTGGGACAGACAGTTCCCCTCCCTGACATCAGAGATAAAGGACTCATTTGTTTTGGTTCTCTGTTTTTTTATTAAATTGGTCAAATGCAACGCTGTGGATATGTACACCTCTGGCTGCTGGGGCCAGTGTTGCTCATCTTCCTCATCTCAGGAGTCACAAAGGTGAAGGGGGACGTGGCGCATCAAGAACCCCATCCAAAGCCGCCATCTGAGTTCAAATCAAATCAGACTGAACACGGCCATGGATCCAGCGTCATCACAGGAATTCCCGTCGTGACTTTTAAATGGCACCATGTGGAGACTCCTTATGTTATTGCGTTATGGATATTGGTGGCTGGTGTGGGTAAATTGGGTATGTAAGAAACAGTTGAAATGTGCTAGAAAGTGTTTTTTTATGCAGGCTGGTAAATATGGACTACAAGTAACCGATTTCCAGCTTTGTAAGAAATCTTCTTCTCCTTTACTTTAGTAAAAGTAGTAATACCACATTGTAGAAATACTCTGTTAAGTAAAGGTTTTCTTCATATAGAGTGGATGACATTGCCTTAAATGTTCCTCTATACCACTGAGCTGGACTGTAATACATTTATTTTAAACTTTATTGACTTTCACTTCAACATTGTACTTAAGTACAGTATTTGAGTACATGTACTAAATGACATTCCACCACTGCCAGTTCCTGATATTTTCTCATCTCACAAACATAACAATGAAATAGAAAGCAAAGCTTCAAACTTAATATCATACATAGTTTAAATGTTGCAGTTTGACAGATTCCTTTGAAACAAGATGATGTTGAGCTATTTTTAACCAGCATAATGTCAAATAACTACAATGTTCCTTTTGTAACATACTGTACCCTGTAATACTCGGTTCTTCTGCATGTTAGCCTAAGTTTTAATTATTTGTATCATCTCGTCATGGAATTTTGTTTTGTAACTTTCTATATAAGGAGCAAATATGTTTTTGCCTTTAAGTGCCATAAAAATGTTTTAACTTAACGGTTTCTTTATGACAAATTCCTGACATGATATGTCAGGTATCAATCAAAGCTATTTGTATTCACAGTAACACTTAGCATAATAAGGGCTATATGTGAATGCGTGTGAGTGGATTAACAAAACCAAAACGTCTAACTTTAGTTTTATTTCATGTTCATTTAGAACGCCATTGTTAATAATTAAAATATGATTGAGAAATTGTTTATTAGGATCTTTAACAATGAGAAAGGATGTCTTGGGTAAGTGTATTTTTTGTAATTGCAGCATGATATGTCTCTAATATTGTAACGAACAGTGTCCCTTCCTGCAGAGTGAACATGAGTGTGTGTTATCAAAGCAGCAGGTTGTTCCTGAGAACACAAGAGTTCTGTTTTTACTGCAATAGAAATTCCACAGATTGCCAGGAAGAGTGTTACACCTTTTATAACCACCTCATTGTATACTATTTGCTCTTATTGAACACCACAAACTGTATCTAAGCTGTATCATGTTTACACAGATCTCACTTGCTCTGTAGGCTCAAGCACAAATACAAACACTGCATCATGTTAGACCTTCATCCAAATGTTCCATAACTTCAAATACTTTTGAATGGAACATATTGGCACAACAAAACCGGAGCTCTGTGGACTGGAAGCAGAAATCGTTTTGAAATGGGTCTCCTTTTATGCTTCAGTTAGTTTGATTATTAAATAAGCTTTAGTGACACTTTGACAGACCATTAAGTTTACCTTAAGCAAAAGTCTGTGTTTAGTTACTTAGAGGGATTAAGAAACCTTCATACGCGCCACCATGATGGTTAATCATATGCCCAGAACTAAAAGTGGACCCTTCTCAGTCGAGTGCAACAGTTGATCATTTGCAAATATTGAAACCTCACAAACCGTTGTGTTTTTATGGTGTATTTATGATGCAATGAAAGAACCGAGAATCAATTCTATTCATTTTTCTTGTCAATAATTCATGTCTTCTCTTTCCTTCTTTTCTCTTTTCTTCTCTTCTCTCAGTGATTGAGTCCAACCACCATGTGACCAACATCATCCCTGAGAGCGCCCTGCTCATCTGCTTCGGCTTCGTCCTGGGGGGGATTATTTGGGGTGCAGACGGGGTGCAGACCTTCACGCTGACCCCGAACGTGTTCTTCTTCTACCTGCTGCCTCAAATCATCCTGGACGCAGGCTACTCCATGCCCAACAAGCTGTTCTTCAGCAACATGGGGGCCATCCTGATCTACGCCGTCATCGGGACCTGCTGGAACGCTGCCAGCTTGGGGCTGTCGCTGTGGGGGTGTCACATGGGAGGAGCCATGGGTAAGAGACACTCCAGCTGTTAACATGTAGGGGCCTCAAATGCTTTAAGTCACACTGAGTTTCATTTTAAGTGGGGTGGAAGATAGGAAGTGGTTATTGATAGTGACACAATAAGCTAAAGAGGCAAGAGTTGTCCTCTGGGGAGGGGCGGGGGAACAGAGGGGGATACATGATGCAAAGATACTGTACGAGGGGAAATGGATAGATGCATGCTGGTGTTATGAAAACAACAGGAAGTTAGCAATTAGCAATTCAATGACCATACATCTGCTTCCAAGTTTTGGACTCCAGAACTTACTGGAGGATCATCACATTTTCAACTTGGATCAAGTATCATAGTATAGATATGAATAATTAGGTGTGCTACTTGCTAATTAGGGACAGGAGGGTAGTTAGGAAAGATTACAAGAGGAAAGGGAAAACACTAAACAGAAAACACCAAGCATGTGCCACGAAGAAAGAACAGTGACACAAATAATCTGAAATAGTGTTGTAATAGTTAGTAACACACCTTGTGAACCACATTTAATTGCAATCCATCAAATAGTTATTGAGATGTTACAATCTGGATGAAAACTGTGGACTGTCAGACCTACTGTACTTAGCCATCCATAGAGCCTTGCTGCTTGTATGACTATGAACATTGAATTAATAGAGGGCAGGGATTGATTCAACAAGCCCCGTCATTGGATTTTAAGGCAAAAAACAGTTTGCAGGCATGGATGGAGTCCTGAATGGGCACCTAGGGGCCAAAGAAGCAACATGGATAAAGACATTGGGAAAATAACCACGAAGTCACACAAAACTACAAAAAGATGCATAAGAACTACAAAGACACACTAAAAGATCTCCGTAAATTGTAGGTATCTTGCTCCTATGTAGGACCCAGAGGCCAAGTGTCTCACAGTAGGCCCAGGAATGTAAGGCAAGGCAAGGCAAGTTTATTTATATAGCACTTTTAACACAAGGCAATTCAAAGTGCTTTACAAAAAATGAAAGACATTAAGAAAAGGGCATTTAAAATCAGTCATTTAAAAGAAAAGCTAATAAAATAAACATTAAAAGAAAAAATACATGGATAAAAGTTACAGTACAGTTTAAGATATGAATAGTTCAATTAAAAGCAGCGACAAAAAGAAAAGTCTTTAGTCTGGATTTAAAAGTAGTCAGAGTTGCAGCGGACCTGCAGGTTTCTGGGAGTTTGTTCCAGATATTTGGAGCATAATAACTGAACGCTGCTTTACCGTGTTTAGTTCTGACTCTGGGGACAGAAAGCTGATCAGTCCCTGAAGACCTGAGAGATCTGGATGGTTCATAATTTAGCAGGAGGTCAGTAATGTATTTTGGGCCTAAACCATTCAGTGCTTTATAAACCAGTAGCAATATTTTTGAAATCTATTCTTTGACACACAGGAAGCCAGTGTAAAGACTTCAGAACAGGAGTGATGTGATCCACTTTCTTAGTGTTAGTGAGGACTCGAGCAGCGGCGTTCTGAATCAGCTGCAGCTTTCTAATAGATTTGTTAGTGAGACCTGTGAAGACACCATTGCAGTAGTCGAGTCTACTGAAGATAAAAGCATGGACAAGTTTTTCCAAATCCTGCTGTGACATTAGTCTTTTAATCCTAGATATATTCTTTAGGTGATAGTAGGCTGATTTAGTAACTGTTTTAATAGGACAGTTGAAACTCAGGTCAGAGTCCATGACTACACCTAGATTTCTGGCTTTATCTGTTGTTTTGAACATTGCACACTGAAGCTCAGCGCTAACTTTTATACGTTCTGACTTGGCTCCAAAAACCATTACCTCAGTTTTATCTTTGTTTAATTGGAGAAAATTCTGACACATCCAGTCATTGATTTGTTCAATGCACTTACTCAGTGTTTGAATTGGAGCATAGTCTCCTGGTGAAATTGTTATGTACATTTGTGTGTCATCTGCATAGCTATGGTAACTTATTTTGTTGTTTTTCATTATCTGAGCCAGTGGTAGCATGTAGATGTTAAAGAGAAGAGGCCCCAAGATGGAGCCTTGAGGAACCCCACATGTCATATTTGTCAACTCAGATGTGTATTTACCTATAGAAACAAAGTTGTTTCTGTCCTTTAAGTAGGATTCAAACCAATTTAGAACTGTTTCCGAAAGTCCCACCCAGTTTTCCAGTCGGTCTAGTAATATGTTGTGGTCAACAGTGTCAAACGCAGCACTGAGATCTAATAATACTAACACTGAAGTTCTGCCACTGTCTGTGTTTAAGTGGATGTCATTAAAGACCTTTACAAGAGCAGTCTCAGTGCTGTGGTTTGGACGAAAGCCTGACTGGAACACATCGAAACAGTTATTTAAATGCAAGAAATTACTCAACTGTTGAAAAAACAACTTTTTCAATGATTTTACCTAGAAATGGGAGGTTTGATATGGGCCTGTAATTGTTCATTACTGAAGCATCTAGATTATTCTTTTTTAAGAGCGGTTTAATGACTGCAGTTTTCAGGGCCTGTAGAAAAATACCTGAGTGAAGAGATTTGTTTACTATATGAAGTAGATCTGAGGCCATGCAAGGCAAAACATCTTTGAAAAATCCTGTTGGAATAATATCAAGGCAGCAAGAGGAGGATTTCAGAAGTTGTATAATGTCCTCTAGGTTTTTATCATTAATCTGATGGAATTGTGTCATGGTGTTTGAATTGATGTTAGGTGGACATAGGGACAACACATTTGCTGTTCCTGATGCAGAGGCACTGACTGCTTGTCTGATTTTCTGAATTTTGTCAGTGAAAAAGGCAAAATCATTGCACGCCCTGGTGGATAGAAATTCAGAGGCTACTGACACTGGGGGGTTAGTTAGTCTGTCGACGGTAGCAAACAAGGCACGTGCGCTGTTTTTGTTTTTGGTAATGATGTCAGAGAAGAACGATTGTCGTGCGTTTTTCAATTCCAAATTATAAAGGCCAAGTCTCTCTTTATAAATGTCAAAGTGAACCTGGAGATTTGTTTTTCGCCACCTGCGTTCAGCTTTTCGACATTCTCTTTTTTCTGCTCTCACGGTCATGGCCTTTCTCCATGGAGATATTTTCTTGCCAGACACTTCCTTTACCTTAGTTGGAGCAATGGCATCTATAACATTTTTAATTTTTGAATTAAAATGATCTACTAGCTCATTTACTGAGATGTTAGCAGGGGCAAGTGTGGTAGAAAAATTCTGAGTAAACATTTCCCTAGTATTTTCAGTTAAATATCGCTTTGTGGTTACCTCTTTTTGAACATTTTTGTGAACAGAAATAGAGCTCTCAAAGAAAACACAGGAATGGTCAGACAGTGCAACATCAGTCACCACAACCTTAGAGATATTCAGACCCTTTGAGATAATTAAGTCCAGAGTGTGCCCCTTATTGTGCGTGGGCTCCGTCACATGCTGAGTCAGTCCATAGCTATCAAGAACACAAAACAGTTCTTTAGCCCCTCTGTCCTGGGGGTTGTCAACATGGATGTTAAAATCACCAACAATGACTAGACGGTCAAAGTCAATACACACTATAGACAGCAGTTCAGTAAAGTCATCAAAAAAGCTTGCACAGTATTTGGGTGGTCTATAGATATTTAGGAACAGAGCTCGAGAGGAGCATTTCAGCTGAAGGGCCACATATTCAAAAGAATCAAAGTTTCCATACGATGTCTTCCTGCATTGAAGGGAATCATTGAACAGAATAGCAACTCCACCCCCTTTCTTATGCATTCTTTCCTGACTCATAAAACTAAAGTTGGGAGGGGTTGATTCGATAAGTACAGCTGCACTGTTATTTTGTTCAATCCAAGTTTCTGTTAAAAACATAAAATCGAGATTGTGCTCAGTGATAAAATCATTGATTAAAAATGTTTTTCCTGCCAAAGACCTGACATTTAATAAAGCTTGTTTAAGTTTGTTAAACACACTATCAGTCATGTTTTTTGTAACAAGCTGTGGCTGACATGGAATCACTGCTAAATTAGATAAACTCACACAAACGTTTGAGCGCTTCCTGTTTCTAAGATGATTCACCGCTCTTAATCTATTACCTATCAACACAGATATCGGCAATATTGTAGGGCAATTAAAGAACCTGATTTCTTACATATAAAGCCACATGTGGTGTATCTCTGTGCTGCAGGCGACCTGGACATCGGCCTGCTGCAGTACCTTCTCTTCGGCAGTCTGATCGCGGCCGTGGACCCCGTGGCCGTAATCGCCGTGTTCGAGCAGGTCCACGTCAACGAGGTGCTCTTCATCTTGGTGTTCGGAGAGTCGCTGCTCAACGACGGCGTGACCGTGGTTCGTATGCTATACGCTTTAGTTTTGTATTGTTTCTTGTGAGTTGTTGAGGTTGTGAGTTTGCTGAGACATTCATCATTGGAAAGTACACTTCTCAGATTTGAATGCAAACAGTGTGCACTTCAGAGTGAGGACCTTTACCCTGACTGAGGTCTTGTCACCTCGCCTGAATCACTCTGCTCTTTAAGGAGGTTGATCTAATAGGACATTTTGCTTGTATGCGTTATAAATCATTAAGTTCCTTTCTATACATTGCTTAAACTACAATTAGAACTGAAAAAGAATAACATAGTGTTACTTTAAACTTAACACACCTTACTGTCAATAATCCGAACCAAAATACGAGGAAATACCAGCAAACTACTGTTTTTTCCCCCAGTTCTTCAAAGATTAAATTATATTATATGGACATTATTACTCAGGAGTGTAAACACACCTTTATTTGAAGAAAATACGGAACACAATCTGTGAATTGGGAGGGACAATATCATCTCATTTCAAAACACTATTATTTCTTAACTTTTAAAACAAGGAGTCTGGTAAATGTATCTGCATAGAATAATATCACACAAGTACAATAAGAAGGGCTCAAATCACAGAAAACAAGGAAACCATGTGTACAGCAATTCAAAGACAGACCATTATAAACAAATTGCATATAAATAAGAGGAATAAATAAGGACAAGTAAAAGCATTTCAAATGAATAGACGTGGATCAGTCCGGTAATTATTCTATCATTGATTTTCCTCATTTCCTTCTTCTTCTCCTAGGTGCTCTTTAATGTCTTTGATGCGTTTGTGTCGCTGGGAGGACCACAAATTGATGCAGTGGAGATCATTAAAGGAATAAGTAAGGAGTGACATTTACTTACCGTTTAGTATGGAATAATGTATGTGGGTGTGTGGTGTGTAGATGGTCCTAAAAAATGTAATTAAATGTATTTAATTGATCTAAAAATGAGGCCTTAATTGATATTAACTTAAATTCTAAGATTGAATTGTTTATTTCTGACATTCATTCATTCATCTGACAAATCATTTACAAAATGCCTCTCACATTAATGTCACACAGATTAGTTTAGCCAACACATTTTCTGCTATGTCCAATTCTTTTTACCATTTGAAGTAGATTTTTTGGACCAACAAAGTCATGATTTACATTAAGTGTGTAAACAAAGAGAGTCACACACAGCTGATCACCTGAGAGCTGCCGAGTTTCATAAAGACTATTTCAAAAAACAATGGTCTGATTTTATCATTGCACAACAATGAACTCAATGGTTATAGGTTATATATAGTAATATTAAACAGTAATAATACAGTAAACTATTAACACTGTACATATTCTTGTTTGCCCGTGGTGAGATGACGAGGCTCCATTAAAAATAAACCTATTGTTAGTGAATTACTGAGTTTCGGCACGTTAATAACGTTTTAGTGAAGTTGACTACAGCAAATTCATATTTGTTAGTGCTTTCATGTCAATTTGGCGAACATATGATACATTAAATGATCGTGAGGATCAGGGCCGGCCCTAGACTTTTGGGGGCCCTAAGCGAGCTTTGGCTTGGGGCCCCCCTCACTCTAGCGCGTTCTCACTACACACAACACGGAACCAACTTTTGTCTTATGATGTTAGCATAAGCACACATATTGTATAAATAAGCATGTAAACACCGTGGACCTAATACTCCCCCGGGAAGATTTTTTTTTAAATATTGAAGTTAAAAGCATCAATCTGGTGCACTTTGAGAGCAAAATTAAGAGATCTATGCATACATCTCTCAACACCCATATGAAACATTATTTTTATTTATTTTTGCTAGGGGGCCCCTAGTGGCTGTGGGGCCCTAAGCGGCCGCTTATGTCGCTTAATGGGTCGGGTCGGCTCTGGTGAGGATGTTTGTTTAAGCCGGGCTGCATTTCCTGATGAAAAAACAAACCGATTGTTTTTGTAGTTTGTAGTTGTAGTGGTGTGGATTAAACAACATTATTTTGTTAAATACAAACATGGGGATGTTTTGTAAATGATTACATGCAGAGCCGGCCCGACCCATTAAGCGACATAAGCGGCCGCTTAAGGCCCCACAGCCACTAGGGGCCCCCTAGCAAAAATAAATAAAAATAATAATAATAATAATCTCAGCACACTGTCGCCGTGATAATTATGTTTAATTAATTTTGTTAATATGCCTAGATTGCCTACTCTCAAAGTCATGTATTATATTATAGAGTCAATAATATAATACATTAACTGTGCTTTACCTGAACCTCATCATGACAATAGAGAGGACGGCAGGATTGTAATTTCCCGTGTTCAGTGAATGCAACAGAGGCAAGACACCAGACCAACCAGAGAGTTGCATGGAAATAAACATCTGTCTCATTGGCTGACTAGCTGTGACAATGTTTAAACTGTCAGTCAGACTCAGAGTTTTTGAAGATGGACATAAGAAAACAATTTCTTAAAAAAGACGACAATTCTCAAGTGGTGGTTCACACAACAACCCCAGAGCCACCACTTGAGCCAGGTAAACAAGGTATGTAAATGTCAGTAAACTTCCAAGTTATGCGAACATATAAGCAAAGCATAAATTACAGCTACGTTGACGTTACTTTGAATCGCGGGGTTAAGCTAAACCGTTAGCAAGTAGCTATAGCTAGCCAGATATATTAAATAAACAATTTGTCATACAATCTAAATTTAATGTTTTTTAGCGTTACCTGGTGATTTCAAAGAAAGCTCTCTCGGAAATGTTGACTTACTGTTCGACATGAAGCTAGAAGCTACCTTACAGTACACAGTTGATCCTGAGTCCTGTCAGTTAAAGTGTTTCATCGTTAGTTTAGCTAAGCATCAACCTAGCACTGAAATAAATGGATGTTATGTGACAGTATTTCTGAGAAAAGGCAGCTGAAATGGTGGCATAGTTGCCACTACTTTACGTGTCGACAGCATGTTTGAACGTATTTCAGGGTTGCCAACTTTGGGTACCTGGCTGGAGTGAGATTTTGATATCATGGGTTTAATCAGTGGCGGCCGGCCCATAGGGGCGCTAGGGGCGCCGCCCCACCTCTTCCCACATTCCAAAAAAATAATTAAAAAATATATTAAATTAAAAAATATATATTTAAAAAATATATATATTTTATATTTTTATTTTTAATGAACAAGGTAAATATCATACAATTGGTATCAGTAAAATGTATAATCTACAATAAAATCTCGTTTAAAATTGTGTTACGATGTCTAAAGTAACCGATAAGTCACATGTTTCCTGCCTGGCCTTGCCCATGGCATTAGTTTATCATTACCGGGCGGAGCCCCCGAGACAAACAGCATCAACCAGCACGTTGCAAAAGTCTCAATAGTAAACTGTGCCGCCGAAACATAATTTCAGCCAATCAGCGCCATCAAATATTTTGGTCACGAGGGCGCTCACGTTGGCGCCCACGTTGCTTATGTGACGTGAGTTGTTTTTTAGACTCGTGAGTGACCAAGGTGATGCAGTATTTGGATGAGAATGGTGTGCAGGTGGAGTCGCCGGACCTCGGTCCGCACCCAATTCCGTGCAAGAGCTACTCTCCAATCCTTTCCAAAGGAGAAGTTTGGGAGATAAATTGATACTTAAAGACCTTGGACCGGACCAACCCGATTTGTATATATCACAGCAAGCTCGTGAAAAAGACAAAACGTATCAACGAGGCTAGCTGGATGCAAACGATGCAAACAGGTAAATACTATCTTTTGTTTCCCATGCTTGCTCTTCAAACAGCCGATACGATCTGTTCAGAAACTAGACAAAAGTTAAACAAGTACAAACCACAGACTGTCTGTGTCATGGAGAATACAGTCGCTGGTTTATTTATGTCTGTATAGGCCGTTGTGGTGAGTGTGGACGTTCGGAGCATATATAACGTTAGTTTAGCCAAGCTCCATTCAGAAAACAAGCATTCTAAAAGGTTTTTCGCCTGCCGTCTGTCTTCAGACTTGTCAAAGCATTAATTTATGGTTTTTACTAACCGGTATCAGTATGTTGTTACGTCGGCATCATTTAGAAACGTGTATTACAATTTAATCACGGTAAAATATGTTCATTTTGTTGTAGTTGTAGCTCCCGAGCCAGCGCGTCTTGTTTGAATGATGCGAGTAAACACAGCTGGCAGCCGCGGTGAAACTCGAGCGACTAGAGCGATGCGATAGGAGCGTTTAGAGCGAAGCGAATATTCGCATCGCGTCCGGTCTGAACGCAGCATTACGGAGCGTCCACACAGCAGCGTGCATTGACGCTTGGAGATGGGCGTGTCTGAAGCTTGGGGATTTTTTGCGAGCAACGCGACCAACAACCAATCACATGAATCTCCCGCCCCCCGACATACAAAGCAATAGCAATGTTAAAACGAAGTAAACTGGATATAAAATCCCCAAACAGGCGAAAACCTACCAGTTTCATCCACTGTCTCTGCCACCTCCCTCCATGCCTCGCTCCTCCGGTTTGTATCCCGGTAGATGAACAGAGACTGATCATTCAGCACCGGGTGATTCACTACCGCTATAATGAATTTTCCCTCCATTTTTTGGAATATGAGGAAATGACCTGCGTAGTCTCTCCCAGCATACACGCGGTTTGATTGGCTAGCGCTTGTACTGGTAGATTTGCATAAACGGGATTTCATTGGCTGACGCCTCCGTCGAGGCGTCAAAAGTTGAACATTGCTCAACTTTTGAAGCGAGCAACGCCAGCAACGCTCCACGTCGCTTCCCAAAATGCAGTTCGGCTAAAAGTGACGTCACCCCATTCAAAGTGAATGGGCAGAAGCGTTGTAAGCTTCAACGCACGCCTCTGTGTGGACGGGCCGTTAAAGCGAGCTCCGCGCTGCATTGGAAACGCGCCATTACATCACCAGAAGTCCTAATTTAAGGGGTCATTTCTCCCAAAAAAAAATGTTTTACTCACTATATCAAAAGCCCCACCAACATTTTTTTCCACCAGCCGCCACTGGGTTTAATTACACATATGCGCACTAAATGACTGCTATCGTGTCAGTAGCGGGACCTTAGCATATATATAGGATATACAAATACACAATATTGGACACAGACCATAAAGGGCACAAAGTTTCATTCACTAATGAAAGTCAAACACATGTTTGTTTCCACTGTTTTATTGTGTGCATACTGCCTGTCGCGATAAGCAATTAATTGACTTATCGTAGGCTACGATAAATAAAAATGAATTCGATAACTTTTCTGACCTCGATAAATTGCCATTTACATGAGGATGTGACTAGCAGTTTGAAAGGATGTACTTGAATTATTGTTATATATTATCATTATGTCAGTGGTCTAAAATGGTCATACAACGGTGCCGACAATATTATCGTTTATCGCAATAATTTCCGGGAAAATGTATCCAACACAATTAATTATCGTGAGAGGCCTATACATGAAACACACACACACAAACAAATCTACAGACTTACTCCAAACTGCATATTATGCCCTGAGTCCCCTGCAGTTTTGCTTGCAGAAAGGACTGCTCCACCCCCAGACAAAATGCCACACCCATATAATTCCCTCATTTTATTGGACACCAGCATGTCAGGTGACATTGTGTATATTTAAAAAAATTAAAATATTTAGAGGGCCAGTGTGAGGTCGAAAAAAGTGGTTGGTTGCCTGAGGGCAACAGTATGCCATAGATAGAGGGTTAACACACTCTCACTCTCATATACTCTTTGACTCTATTTTGGCCTAGTAGAACGTGTAGTAATGCACGAGTCAACACGTTCCATGCTCTCTTGATAAATCTGATGTACAAATTAATCTGTCGATTGAATGTTTCTCATAACTCTGTCATTATGCTGCTTTCAAATCCGTGTCTCAGTGCTATACGATACCAGTCACCTCTGTGGAAACATTGGTATAACTGCCTTTTTTAATTTATATTTGAGTGTTGTATGTCTTTTAATAATGGACCAAGAGTCTCTTTAAATAAAGCTGATGATGATGAATAAGCAGCAGACTTTTACTTTTTTATCATTTCTACTGGATCTTAGTATGTAGTAGTATCATGCGCAATACGGGTCCGGGATTGACCAACCGGCTCCCACTGCTCTGCTGTCTGTTAACGTTGTTAAGAGTGGTGGGGGCGGGGAGGGAGCGGATCTAAAGCTTGAGCAGCTGTCAACTCAACATTGTAAATAACCAACCAAAAACGATCGCCGGTTCATCTTGTTTTTGGCGTGAGAATAGTTTGGGCAGCGTGAGAGCGTGACATTGAGAGTGAAAGCGTGTGTCACACGCCAGATGCGTGAGAGTTGGCAACCCTGCGTATTTGCAGCAATAAATGTGGCTGTTTGGCCACTGACGTTGCCATAACAACACCTGAATTTAAATGTGCAACCTCTTTTTGTGACAGATTTTTGCATGAAATTATAATTCTTCTGAATGATATTCCTATTGACAGCTAGTTTCTATGTGAACATTATGAGATGGACAGCCAGAGAGAATAAATGAAAAACAGTTATGAAATACTATATGACAGTAAAACAAGAATACAGTTTAAAAGGGGAGTGATTTGTAAAATATCCATAAAGAAAAATCTGTTTACAGTTCTCTTTCATATGGGTGTTGAGAGATGTATCCATAGATCTCTTAATTTTGCTCTCAAAGTGCACCAGATTGATGCTTTCAACTTCAATATTTAAAAAAAAATCCCGGGGGAGTATTAGGTCCACTGTGTTTACATGCTTATTTATACAATATGTGTGCTTATGCTAACATCATAAGACAAAAGTTGGTTCCGTGTTGTGTGTAGTGAGAACGCGCTAGAGTGAGGGGGGCCCCCAAGCCAAAGCTCACTTAGGGCCCCCAAAAGTCTAGGGCCGGCCCTGATTACATGTCTCTTATTTAGCACAGAATATGATCCTATCCGTAACTTATGGATCTTAACAAAGATCCGCGGTAGATCTATCAGCTGTTTATTTCACATGAGTTCCAGTGTGGCAGCTTTCTAATCACTGCTCCCCCATGATCCATTGCCGCTGGTTTCATTATAATTTATAGAGGGGGGTATCAAGTCATGCGGGGGGGTTTCCTTTCAGCGAGGATCGAGTCTGTGCTGATCACTGCGGTAGGGACGTCCAAAATTACATCTGTATGTTATATTAAACATTTGGGCAAACGTTTCCCAACCGTATTGATGTTGTTTTTCAATATTGGTTATCGTGAAGTTGGTCGTAAATGTAATGTTGAGTGGCATTAAATAAGTCTTAACACGTTTTAAATCTAACTTTCCTTCCTTGGAACCCTGGCATGAAGACACGTTTGCAGAACATAACTTTTTACACCTCTCTCTCTCTGCAGTTTCCTTCTTCGTGGTGGCGTTTGGAGGTTCTCTCGTTGGCTTTGTGTTCGGCCTGCTGATCTCTTTTCTGACCAGAGGCACCAAAAACATCCAGATCATCGAGCCTGGCTTCGTCTTCGTGTTGGGATACCTCTCCTACCTGACCGCGGAGATGCTGTCCCTGTCGGCCATCCTTTCGTCAGTTTGTTTTATTACTTTTGTGTCCATGTTATTACACCCTCTGGGCGAATGAATCATGGTTCCCACAGGTCCTGAAAGCCCTTATATTTGTGAATTAAAAGGGAAAAATCAAGGCATTGAACCTTTTTGAAAATAGACATAGGCTTAGGTATTTTTTAGTGAAATTATTGAAATGATGCTGGGTAATCGAATTTGAGGAAATTGGGCCCATAAGAACTTATAGGAACCCTGATTTATGGAAGGAGACATTTATCCATAAAACTGTTTATTTATATTAAATGTATTCCTGTGTTTTTGGTCTGTAGGATCGTCTTCTGTGGCATGTGCTGTCAGAAGTACATCAATACGAACATGGACGAGCGGTCCGTCACCACAGTCAGATATGTGATGAAGGTGTTAGCCAACGGATCAGAAACCATCATCTTTGTATTCCTCGGCATCTCGGCCATTGATAAGACAATCTGGGTGTGGAACACGGGCTTCATCCTGCTCACGCTCTTCTTCATCTTCATTTACAGATTCATCGGTGAGATTTGTATATTTTGCTGTCAGCAAACAGTACGATATCTTATATCAGAGGTCACAACCAGTCTGTATGTGTGTGTGCTGCAGGGGTCTTTGTCCTCACCTGGATCCTGAACAGGTACCGACTGGTCCGCGTGGAGTTCATAGATCAGCTGATCATGAGCTACGGTGGCCTGCGAGGCGCTGTCGCATACGGCCTGGCTACGATGCTAGATGAGGCCAAGATAAAGGAGAAGAATCTGATGGTCTGCACTTCTCTAATCGTCGTGTACTTCACTGTAATTCTTCAGGTAACTATTTGAATTTTGTCACCAAGCTAAAGAAATGTATTGGCACCTAGTGTTCTACTTCTCTCTATCTTTTAAAATGTAATAATGGGCACTACAATTTAAATTTGCAGAACAGTTTGCGTTTAGTTGTTCCCTAAGTCAGAACTGATAGATTTTCTCAACATACTTACGGTATACGGTGGCCGACAAGTGCAAACACGCTACAACGGCCCAAAACATTTTCATTAGGACAAACGGCTGCAGTTTCAAGAACGATGCAAATATAAAAACACAAATGTGCCAAAAATCATGCAAATGAAGAAACATCTTCACCAACGGGTATTTAGAAAACAATCATCAACTTGACCAAACATGCGCAGCGTTTACTACGAGCACTGCATATAAAAAAAATCACTCAAACTTAAAATGTACGTTTTATTGGTTTATTTTAACAATGTGATCACATGATTCTTTCGATATTATTGCAGATCTGCTGTAAGCTAGCTAACTTAGCTAACCTATTCATTTCAAATATACTGACAAAACACTTACAAATTAAAGAAAGCAGACAAACTCTGCAACAGTGACAGGTGGCCAACTTTATAATTCCTGAATCCTTGCTATGCATCACTTTGTTTGTGCAGCACTTTTAGTAAATGATGCGCATGTTTCGTCAAGTTGATGAATGTTTTCTAAATGCTGCGCGCGCATGTGTTATCCATTTGGTGAAGATGTTTCTTCATTCGTATATGTTTTGGCGCATTCATGTTTTTTATTTGCATAGTTTTTAAAGGAGCAGCAAGTTTTTCCTAATGGAAGGTTTTTTGGCCGTTGTATCGTGTTTGCACTTGTAGGCCACCGTACTTACTGCATGTAAAACTGATCTTTAACTTCAAAACGTAGTAACTCTGAAGGAGTTTAAAGCAAGGGTGAAATATTTTCAGTCCAGCAGGTCTACAGTATGTGCAAATTAGTTTTTGATCATTTTAAATAAAACTTCTATGTATTTTTGGGTTAATTGTTGAAACTCGATGTTGTTTCCATTTTTTGCCTGGTGTCCCTTTTAAGTTATATATATATATACGATCTCAAAGGGACACCTGATTTAGTAAAGGCTAAATAAATAAAATAAATAAAGTGTTTTTGTAGCTTTCCTCCACAAACACAGCTTCATTTGGCAATCTCTCTTTCTGTTGCAGGGAATAACAATGAAGCCTCTGGTCAACTGGCTTAAAGTAAAGAGGGCTGCAGTGACTGACATCACACTCGTAGAAAAGCTCCAAAACAAGGTAGAGCTCAAAGTTAAACAGCAACGAGAATAATAAGTTACATGGCTGCACTCCAGCTGTTAAAGAATCTCTGCTCCTGTTGTGCAGGTGTTCGATCACATGCTTGTCGCAATAGAAGATATCTCTGGACAAATAGGACATAACTACATGAGGGACAAGTATGTAAAGACATCTGAAAATATGACATTAATAAATTAGATGAACTGTTTACGTGAAGCTTTAATCATTTCCTGTTTCTCTCTGAAGGTGGAATCACTTTGAGGAAAAGTGGATGTCGAGGATTTTGATGAAGCCGTCGGCGAGGAAGAGCCGCGACTACGTCTTCAACGTCTTCCATCAGCTGAACCTCAAGGATGCTATGAGCTACGTGGAGGAGGTGAGGAGCACAATCAGTCTCAAGCCGATTCAAGTGTAATTTGTCCAGGTGGACACATTTTATTGTCATGATCTAATAACCCATGCGACTCCATTTTTTAAAAGTTGCTCTGGAGGACAAAATGTCAAACAACAGCTATACCATTATATTTTTCAATATTTTCAATTTTCACTTAATGTGTTAAATCTTTCAACCAACTAAAGTCTTAATCAAAGCCTCCAAATAATTATACCTTTTCATAATGTTAACCTTTTAAATGCAAGTTTGTTTTCAAAATACCACTGTTGATTTTGAATCATTCTGATTTTTTCCTGCTGGAAACCAGGAAAAAGCAAACATTAGTATGCATGAATGGATTTCAGTGAAGACATCTGTTGTTATCTTTTGTAATCTTGTTGCAGTTCTGACAGCCGCGGCGTTATGGGTGGGCCTACTGGGCCTACTGGTCCTAGGCCCACCCTCTGGCAATGGGCCCACCCATTCATTGATCAAAAATGACTGGGCGAAAATATAGTTTCCAAAATGTTTGATCAAAATTAACAATTAAATAATAAAATAAGAGCAAACATGTGTTTCCCTTTAAAAAATAAATCAAATTAAAAGCAACATTAATTAACGTAATCAGGCCGAACTCATAGTCGAAGCGCGGGAGCAAACACATCGTAGAACGTCTCGCGGCCGCGCGCAGACAAAGGAGGACAGTGGACTGGACAGACACAAAAAATATACCGCGCTCACTAACGATGTCACAAGAATCGATGTTCAGGTTTTTTTTAAAGAGCAAGAACAGACACCGGAACCACCACATTCATCATCCTCACAGCAGGTGCCACTCATCTCAGAGAGATGAGTGTGTTTAATGTTGTGCCCACTTCGCTGCCCACTGGTATGACAAGTACACATTCTTGGAGTATAGCATTAGCAAGGACAGTGTGTTTTGTAAAATGTGCCAGCATTTTAGAGAGAGAGGCGGGGCCGGCGGAGAAGATACATTCAGTCGCCATGGTTACAGGGACTGGAAACACATCGACTATGCTCTCAGTACACACGAATGTCATTCTAGGCATAGCCTATTTTTATTAGATTATTAACAAAAATCGCGAGAAAACATTTGAACAGGCCCAGCCGAAATTACATTGGCCCACCCACAATTGAAATCCTGGCGCTATGGCTGAGTTCTGAGTGTCTGTATTTGTCTTCAGTTCATCATTGACAGACTTTTAATAGGAGCTGAGGTTGAACTTCCCAGGATTTGGGAAAAAATAACCTACAACATTGCAAAAATGTATGCCATATGCATTAACACAGCCGTAATGATTGGAAAATTCTAAATGAAAAAGCCAGAAATGTCCGTAGTAAGGCACAAGGGTAAAAAAAAAACAGACGTAAGCTCTAGTGCTGATCTAAGTTCTCTCCTCTCGATGTTGCAGGGTGAACGTCGAGGCTCTCTGGAGTTTATCCGCAATGAAACTGCCATCATCGACTTCAAGAAGAAGTTTGGTGATGACTTCTCAGATGTCATGCCTGACATCACAGCGGACACGTCAGACGATCACGGTGCAATGTCTCCTATGAGGTGAGCAAATAATTAGCCTGATTCACACATCAATCACATGAGAAGGCAGTCTATAAATACACCAACAAGTTCAACCAGAAAAATAACCTAATTACAAAACTCTTGAATTCCTTTCATTAGTTTTATTCAGTTTAAATACATGTAAATATAGATTATTTATAAGTTGAAAACTAGATTTGGATTGAATATCTCCTTACATAATATCTGCTTAGACACTGCTCCCTGGTGACTAAAAACAGTCACATCATCTTTTCTCACCCTTGGAAACAAACCATACACGTAGGAATGATCTTGCACAGACCATGCAGATCTAAATCTCCACCAGATTTGATGAGAACCATAAATGAGTGCTGTACTTTTGTGTGATAACAACTGACATATTTTATTCCTGCTGTAGAAGAGACCCTGTGCCATCGATAAGCCTGGAAATGCACGAGCAGACCATGAACGGTATGAGGGAGTCAGAGGACATCAACACTCACCACCTGCTGCAGCAGCACCTGTACAAGGGCAGGAAGCAGGTAGACATACTCAGTCTCATTACTATACACTGCATTCATAACAATAAAAGGATACTACAGCAATAAAGTATTGCACTTCCATATTGCTCTATGACTCACAAGAGTACATATTTAGTTTTTAAAGGAAGATTGGTCAAAATGAATGCTTCAGAGGGCAAGATATCCAGATTTTAAGTCACTGCTAGCACCAGGAATGGGGTAGCCTTAATTTCCCATAATGCAACATAATGACATGCCACTTGCCATATAATAACCCACTTTCCTACAAACCCTGCCTGAGTTTGTCATGATCAGTTATTCTTTAAAGTGAGAATGATCAAATTGTCAAGTAAACTGAACTTGTTTTTTTATTTTGTGTAAAATCCCTTCAAAAAAATCGTATTCTCTCTCAATTTCTGGCGTGCAGCACCGCCACAGATACAGCCGGAGTCACTTCAACACCAACAAAGATGAGAATGAGGTGCAGGAGATCTTCCAGAGGACCATGAGGAGCCGTTTGGAGTCCTTTAAGTCCACGAAGATGGGCGTCGCTCCACCAAAGGCGATATCCAAGTACCCAAAGAAAGACCAGCAGCAGAAGGTCATTGCATTACATACATGGGATTTTAGGCAATTGCCAAAAGGGCTAGGTATTGTTGCTGTTATTAATAAAAAAGGACAATATGATTATATTTATTAAAGAATTCCAAAAATGTACACTAAATGCAAATACACCCAGCCCTAACAGTACAAATGTGCGTTTTATTGATGTACGTTTCACATTTTGTAACTTATTTTCAAGTTGTTATTTAAAGATAAACTGATTATTCTACCTCCTGCAGATGCCAAATGGAAAATCAAGGGACAAAAGTAAAACCAACTATTCTGGTGATGAAGGTTTGTTTCTGTTTTCATTATAAAGGAACTTGTTATACGCCCTGGAGCCAAAGCCCAAGTGTTTAATGAAAACCTTCTTTTTGAAAAACTATTTTTAATGTTCTTTCTAGATTTTGAGTTCTCAGAGGGAGACAACGCCTCTGGCTACGAAGCTTCAGGCCATTCATTCCCAATGAGGGTCACCTACAGGGCAGGAGGTCAATAAATCCATTATCTATTCCACTTATCTTTAACCTGTGATGGAAGAACTACTAAGAGTACCAATACAACTTTTTATAAATAAGCTATTACATGTAAAATAAATTCAGTCAAATTCGTATATATACTGCATATATATAAATATTTAAAACAGAGCAAAGAATACTTAGAGTATTGTTTTTCAAGAGAAAATACCCCATTTGAATACAGTATATACGACAATAATAGAATTTGAATGCATCTCCAAGTCTGGAAATATGTTACTGTTGTAAGTTTGGATTAGTTTAAAATACTTGTACAGTTAGGTATTTTAGAGTTGTAAATAGTTGGATAAGAAGGAATTAATAAAGTTACACTGCATGAATGTTTAAAAAAGAAAAAAAAAGTCTTATAAGCTTTGCAATTTTTGTTACATTTTTTAGAAGTTAACCTCTTGTGGGCTTCAAACTGTTGAGGGAAATCCCTCTTTGGTAAAAGTACCATTAACTCCTTTTAAATATATCTCCCCCAAACCCTGTCAGCACTAATCAGTGTCTCTTTCTGGTGCAGCTGGAATAGAGAACCCGGCCTTCATACCGGACCTGGACCCCCTGGCCCCGGTGCAGACCCCCCCCTGGCTGTTGGAGTCGGAGCTGGACAGCAGCAGGGTGGCCCCCTCGCTGCGGGCTCAGGTCCGGCTGCCGCGGGGGCCCAGCGACCTGCGCCGCCTGGCCCCTCCGCGCATCAGCACCCGCTCAGACAACTCCTTCCTGCAGGCCGACGTTCCTCTCACGCCTCCACCCCCAGCCACGCCCCCCCCACCACCATACTATTATGATGGCTCCATGTAGCAGCCTCCAGGAGACTCAGAACCTGACCTCAGACTTTGCACCGTCTACTCTCAAATATTGACTAGGGAATGTTTTATTTTCCGGCCAGATGCTTAATCTCACTCCTGAGTGTTTATACGAAACATTCACAGTCCCACAACCTTTGTGCCCCCCCCCCCCTCAGCCCCTCAGCTCCTCAGCTCCTCCTGTTGCTCTAACTTCACCGTCCACTGAGCAAAGGGAAACTGCCTGTAAAGCACAGACCCCGTATGCACTGTGGTTATTCAGCAGCACTTCGTAAATCAGTCCCTATGGAGTATCTTATCCGTGAATGTGATGTAGAAACCTTTTTTTAAGAATATAGATATTTATAAATTGTGTGTTTATAAAGTGATCATTTCATTAGAGGGAAATTAAGGAAATTCCAGCTCTATCATTTAAAATGTAGTGTTTTTTCCAATTTATCTCAGATCTACGGAAGTCCTAAACGGCCATGGTTCAAAAATTGTATTTCCTTCGTTTTTTCTACAATCATGAATTCATTTCATTGTTCTCTCACAAGTTATTCATGTCATTATCTGGAAATAAAAAAAATAGTTTTATCAAAATAATAGGATCATTTGCAAAAAGATATCGAGATAACAATAACTTTCTCGAGAACGAAAGAAATACGTTTAATGCTACACAACATATCTCGTTATCTGGGGAAAACATTTGTTTTTTGGGGAAATTAACATAAATAACTTTCAAACTTGGGAATACAATTTATTGAATTTGTTATTACAGGAAAACATGGTTTATAAAATGTTTGAAGATGGCTGTTTAGGGCTTCCATACAGAACAGTGCCTGAGGTTGAACTTGAATAACACCATTGTAAAAATGTCACATGTATGATAAAGACATATTATATTTATTCACACATCTGTGCCTAAGCAAACTGACAAATACTGTATATTATATATTCCTCCAGCACAGAAAACTTTTACTGACTACTTTGAATTGAATGCATTTTAACTATAGATTTGAAAAAATTAAAATCAAATATTTGTATAGTCAAATTGTGTATATGTGAAATAATTTGTCAAAAATGTATCCACAGCTGATTTGGTAAATCAATAATTAGGGATGCTCCGATCGCCAATTTCGGGGCCGATCGCCGATCCGATCGAGTGGGCGGGGCCTAAATGGAAGATTTAAACATCACTTTAAATCTTCCATTTAAAGTGATGTTTAAAACTCAGTTAATGGGGCTCATTCACTGGAGCTTCCACAAACAACAATCAACTTAATTATTACATTCAAATGATGTACATTATTCAAGTTTACATTCACTTTGGATAATAACACGGGAGAAATTAGCAGAAGCGCTCTCTTTTCCTCTCTCCCTCTCTCTCTCCCCCCTCTCTCCCTCTCCTGACAGCCTGTCAGTATCTCATGCAGCTCACTGATCCAGTAATGAGTGACCCGACAATGAAGAATACATATATTTATAATAACTAGTTTAGCTTGTTCCAGAGGTAGATAAAATAGCTAAGTGTGTTAGGTCTAACTCTTACGGTACGTCCACACAGCAGCTTTTCAAAAATCTTCAAAATCTTGGAGCTGGGCGTGTCTGAAAGCTTGGAGATTTTTTGCGAGCAACGCGACCAACAACCAATCACATGAATCTCCCGCCCCCGACATACAAAGCAAAAAACCCCGGGGATTTTATGCGAGCAATATATATATAAACTCCCCAAACAGGCGAAAACTTACCAGTTTCACCCACTGTCTCTGCCACCTCCCTCCATGCCTGGTTCCTCCGGTTTGTATCCCGTTAATAGTTCTGGTCGTAAAGAACCGGGTGATTTGCTACCGTAATTTCTCGTTTGGAATATGAGGAAATGAACTGCGGTCTGGTTCTCCCTGTGTGTGTGTTTCGCTGCGCTTACCTGTCCGGCGGGCGGAGCTGCAGGATTTCTGCTTCACACACGTTGCATACCGCTATTTTACTGTCTTTTTTCGGACACCTTAAAATAATGCCAGACCGGTGAAGCCATTTTGGCGAGCTTGTTTTGCCGCACACAGAGAAAAGTGTCATGTATTTTACGTCATGCGATCGGCTCTCGCGATCGGCATGTTTAGAGAGCACCGATCGATCGGTAGAGAGTGAGTATCGGCCGATATCGATCGGTGACCGATCGATCGGAGCATCCCTATCAATAATCATTGATTCATTCATTTATCAATACAAAAGCAAAACATGGGCTGCTATTCTCTTGATAGGGCCCGAGCACGGAGCGCTAGGACCCGACGGCGTCCTAGCACGAAGTGCGAGGCACCTATTGTTATTGGTGGTATTATTATTTTTAGTCGCCATCTTTCCTGTTTTTGAGGCCTTTAGGATACTTCAAAAGTTGTATAATTTTTCACGCCAGAACCGGTAAAAATTGCATCATTCTGGAGTCAATGGGTTAATATATTCCAACTTGCTCGCTAGCGCCACCTATCAAAATCCCATTTTGGAATACATTTACAAAGTCGCACCGTAACTCCGAATGACCTGAAATTTCGCACACATATCCGGGTGGACCTGCTCTACAAATAATCCTCTTGGAACCCTAAGCTCCGCCTACATTTTTTTAAATTTAAATTTGCATAATGTTCAAAACAGTTACATATTCACTTAAATTTCAATTTTCAGTTTTTCAACACTAAACTTCGTATACAGCATCATTGGAGGGTCAGACACATTACCCTAGGAGATGAGCATGTTCAAACGATAAATATTTCCGCCATGAATTAAAACGTGCTCGCAAAAAGGCGGGGCTTAGAAATAAATGCTCATAACTCATCAACAATGTATCCATTCACCACAGATTTAGGTAGAAAGGTTCAATCTGTCTTGGGAAATAGGCATACCAAATAATTTTCATTTACGACTATAGGGGGCGCCAAAAACATCACCAATTTATAACTCAAGAGCGGATGGACGAATTATTTTTTTTTTTTTACACATACTCGCAAGGTAGGAACTCAGATTTAAAGTGTCGCAACAAATTCAGAATGTGGGCGTGGCCTCTACATTATTTTTAAATTGCGATAGCATAAAATGAGCTTCGGACACAAAACTTGGGACACACGTCAGAGCCCAAGACTTTTTCGAAAATGTAAAAAAAAAACGTACATTTTCAAAAAAACTGCTCACTAGCGCCCCCTATTGTGTGGTAGTCACATAAAGTTTCTCAGAACTTCACGAATTTTGGCACAGACATTCCTCATTGAATTGCGGATATATTTGTAAATAGATTCCATTAGCCCCGCCCCCCAGGAAGTCGGCCATTTTGAAAGATGTGCGGTTTTCAGCCATTTTAAGCTTTCTTGCGAACTCCTCCTAACGGAATGATCGGAAAAATTCCAATCCAGGACACGTTCAGCCCCTATCCAATATGATACTTAATTGAGAAGAAAATGTTTGATGGCTCAATCGTGGAGGTCGTAAGCTAACAGCGAATACACCATTTTTGACGATTTACATGTCGCATATTAGTCCAAACTACTCGGATATAGTTATTCCGATATTCACGAAACACTGTATACACATTGATATTATGATTGCACACATATTTCAAATTGCCTTCCATTAGCCCCGCCCCCAAAAAAGTCGGCCATTTTGAAATATGTGCGTTTTTCAGCCATTTTAAGCACGTTCTTGCGCACTCCTAGGGGAATGATCGGAAAAATTCCAATGCAGGACAGGTTTAGCCCCTATCCAATATGATACTTAATTGCGGAGCACATTTTTGAAAAATCACTCGTGGAGGTTGTAAGCTAACAGGGAATACACCATTTTTGACGATTTACATGGCGCAAATTGCTCCAAACTGCTCGCATATAGTTTTTCCGATATTCACGAAACGCTGTATACACATTACTATTATGATTGCACACATATTTCAAATTGCCTTCCATTAGCCCCACCCCCCAGGAAGTCGGCCATTTTGAAAAATGTGCGTTTTCCATGCATTTTAAGCACATTCTTGCAAACTCCTCCTAGGGGAATGATCGGAAAAATTCAAATCCAGCACAAGTTCAGCCCCTATCCAATATGATGCTAAATTGAGAAGAACATTTTTGATAGCTCAATCGTGGAGGTCGTAAGCTAACAGCGAATACACCATTTTTTACGATTTACATGTCACAAATTACTCCAAATGACTCCAAACTACTCGCGTATACTTTTTCCAATATTCACGAAACGCTGTATACATATTGCTATTATGATTGCACACATATTTCAAATTGCCTTCCATTAGCCCCGACCCCCAGAAAGTCGGCCATTTTGAAAAATGTGCGTTTCTCATGCATTTTAAGGACATTTCTGCAAACTCCTCATAGGGGAATGATCGGAAAAATTCCAATCCAGGACAACTTCAGCGCATATCCAATGTCATGCTACATTGAGAAGGAATAGTTCTTCGCTCAAACGGGGAGCTCGTAGGCTAACGAAGAATGTACCATTTTTGACCAATTATATGTCAGATAAGCTAATGAGACCTGCCTGTCTGCCTGGCACATCAACTCTCTCACACACACACACACACACACACACACACACACACACACACACACACACACACACACACACACACACACACAAACAGACACACACACACACCTACTGTTAGTCCAACAACGCCCTTTGCTGGCGGCATATTCATTACAACAGACACCTATACACTCCCTAACTGCTCTTTATTTGTAGATATCTCCTAAAGCCTACAAATAAAGTGTGAAATGTAGGCTTGTTACATTTATTATTGAGCGATATATATTATACACACTGTTCTGCTTTCTGCACTGACCACAGCAGCTGTTCTCACTGTAAACATTGCGTCACAATGAAAGCAGTTGTATTGAAAAAGAAATAGCCTAACATCCAGGAGAGATGTGATTAGTGAGTAAACAAACGGTAAACGGCAGAAAGTCTGATGCACATTTGATCATCTCAAATAGCTTATAATCACAACGGAAACAATTTGCAGAGCTGTGCTTTGTTGATAGAAGTCCAGCCATGCGTCACACCTCTTTTAAACATCACTGTTGGCTGAAATCGTCTCCGGAGAATACTTCAGTGTACCCTCGGTTATAGCTCCTCCAGAGAGACTCCTCTCTCCGCTCTCCTCTCTCCTCTACATCTTTGTATCCTCGGTTACGGCTCCTCCAGACAGCTTCCTCGATAATCGATCCTCGACGTCTGGGACGCGAAAATTATAGAAATTAGAAACGGCTCATTTCCCAGGACTCGCGCGCGTCTGCTTGACGCCGGGACGACCGGCTGCCCTCCCCGACAGGCGCACGGACGCGAGGGCCCGCTCATCACTGCGCGCACAAGTGCGACCGCAGTTTTAATTTATATTATTATCTGTAACTGCTGATAAAAAAAGCTTTTTGAGCTTAATCTGGCATATTTAAATCCAACAGATAACTAGAATTAACACATCATATAAATACCTAATTCGTGAAATTAAGGTTATTTTCTTTTTAAACGGCGCGACTCTTACCCATACATTAACAATATTAGTAAAACACTTTACAATTACGTTTTAATGAATCACTCTTTAATATTTACCAAACATTCAGTCAAATTCATTTACCACACAATATTTCTCACTTCTCATATGTATCCAGAAATATTTTTTTATACAATTATTTAATAAAAAAAAGATTTACACAGATTTCATTATAAATAGTCCATTTCTGATGTTTCCACCTGCTTTGTGACGTAGTCTAAGATGATCTTTTCATTCCCAGAATCCTTCAGGTAGAAATGGGATCCATCCAACATCCTGATGGTGAAATCTCCTGAAGTGATGCTTTTCCACGCTGTGGATCACATTCATAACTATAATTAGTGACATAATGAACCTGGAAACAAGTACATTTACAATCAGCACATACAGCATGACATTTGTTTGCTTATTGTCTAATATGCATGCAAACAATATTAGCTTTAGTGTCACTGCAGGCTATTGTTAATGAAGATGAAGTGTATTTATTCTATTCAAAAGGGATAGTGCATAGTTATAAACCACAAAAGTGTCCATATCAGATTCTAGCTTTAATTTGCATTTCAGAAGATGTTCAGATTAAAAGGCACAATAACAAAACATAAAGAGTAAGCATAATAGAAGGTAAATAACAAAGAACACAACATATCACATCCCAAATGTATGCTCGTCAGACAGAAGCTTGTCAAGTAGACCATAAAATAGGTTTGTGTGTGATTTTAAGACTCTTGTTCTGTACATGTGAGAATTAATCAGTAATATTTCAATATTCCGATGCAGAAAACCAAAAAAATCTGCTACATTTTATAGCTAGAATGCATTCCTGAACCAAATGTTCTATTTCTGCAGGACGTGAGAGGAATGACCTTGTAAATCATGAGGAATGTCGTCCTTTCCATCAAAACAGGTGAGCGGGCAGGAGAGGAATGGATGTTCTGGCTTGTTGCACCTGCAGGAGAAATAGCAACAACACACATTACAAACATTCATTCTGCATCTGGATCTGACCTCTGAAAAGTATTTCTTATATCTCGATTAAACCTCCCCAATTGATGACGTCCAGTAAGAGCATTAGGTTTGGATCTGGCATTATATTAATTATCTTCCCATTTGCATTCCATTTGAAAACAGAAATGTAACATTGGATGAAGCCAAAATTGTTGTTAACATTTTTTTTAACATATTACAATTCAAAGGGGGTTGGGTATGGAAGCAAACAAGAGACAGAAGTATTTGAATTTTATTAGACACCAAATTTATAGCATTGGAAATAATGACTTTGAAAATCATGTATCTGAATGTTTTTGCTCCGAATTTACCTATGTGAAATAAAAATGTAAAAATTAAAGTGAAAACAATTCGAATGTTCAAATTGAGATCCCAAAACTTCAAGTGAAAAAAATTTGAAGTAAAACAATTCGGTGTATAAAATTCGATGTCCAAAATTGCAATGCAGCATCATCCGGACTACTCATACAGGATAAGCAGTGGCGGCGCCAGGGTATGGCTGGGGTAGGCTACAGCCATACCAAGAAATGGCTTAGCCCTACCTTAGCCCGACCATGAAAAATTATGTTAAAGTAAGCATGTTGAGAACACGGATTGCGAAAATCTACCGGTCGTGTCCACAACACACAAACTGATCCTGCTGTAACAACAAGTGCACGTTACTGACGCAATATGGTTGAGACCATTCGGGCTTATGCTAGAGGGGTGCAAGGAATAGTCTAAGTAGTGGGGGAGTTTTATACACTAAAGGTGTGGACCAGGGGTGCCCAACCAGTCGATCGCGATCGACCGGTCGATCGCGGGGAGATTCCCAGTCGATCGCGAGATGTGTCTAAAAATAGAACAACAACATTCTGTTGTATGTTAATGTCCTGAAACATAATCTTCCTGTCCAGAATAATGCACTTGAACGCATCAAAGCTTTGTGATTGGCCGGCGTGACCCCATGTGTCGGGGCGTGGCTGGTGGGCATTGGGCAGTATTTCGCTGACGTTGTCCGTGTCAACAGGAGTGACAGTCCGCACACACACAAGACCGCAATTATGGCAGAAGCAAAAAAGCCCAACATAGGCCTATATAATTTTCACTCCGAGTGGGAGGATGATGATTTTTGTATCTATTCCAATTCAAAGTCCATCTGTCTCATCTGCAATGCGAGCGTGGCTTTACCGAAGAAGGGTAATTTAGGAGCGGCATTTCAAAACAGTGCACAAACGCTACGAGACGGAATTCCCTCCTAATTCTGCCCTACGCTCCAAAAGGGGAGGGGCCTGAGAGCACAGCTAAATGCACAGCAGTCCATTTTCACCAGGCCCAACAACAAGAGCAAGGCTGCTACCATAGCATCTTATCGTGTCAGTCACGTTCTTGCGAAACACATGAAGTCTTTCAAAGACGGCGAAGTTGTGAAAGAAGCTTTCCTGGAGGTTGCCGACGCGCTTTTGGGGAACAGTAAAAATAACAGTAGCATTTCAACAGGTTTTTGATATAATAAAAACTCAAGTTAGATACTGTTATTAATCAGCTGTACGTTTTAGTTTGTTTGAACTTATTCATTATAATTATTGTACACAATGGTATAAGAATGCAAACATTCAGATCTGTTCTGTTTAAATTGATTATAGTCTATTATCAATTCAGGTTAAGAAACTAGTGTTGCTTGCATCCTATTTTAAAAGCATTTATTTTTATACTCTACTAAAATGCAACAAAAAAAGGGTTTGATTCTATTAATTGTGTCTTTTTTTATTGCACTTTGGCAGCAGATTCCTGTGCAGCTTCAGATCTGAGTTGTCTTATTAGTAAGCCTAATTTATACTTTTGTAGCAACACTAATTTTATATAATGGCACAGAAAGGGTTCAGTCTTTTCTTTTTTTCCTGTGTCATATGTGGCAGCACTGTTCAATGTTTCTTGAAAACATTACCCACTGTAGTATGTGACGTTTGAATAAACTCCAACTCTGTATCAACAACAATTGTGTAACTTCAGTTAAATACATGTGTAGATTAGAAAGAGGTAAGATAAAGGATCTGCAGTATTTTATGAAGTATTCATCGTACAAAGGTCAGTTTTATACAAGTAGAAGTGTGTATTTACCTGGTAGTAGGCTAGGCTGTCAGTAATGGCTATGCCTCTCTATTTGGACTGGTAGATCTCGGCAAACTGGCAACTTTAAAAGTATCTCTCGGTTCAAAAAAGGTTGGGCACCCCTGGTGTAGACATTCTCTCGCGTTATAATATCAGCGCGGCCGCGGTCAGATCAAAATGCCTCCGAATGCAATTTGAACAGACCTACAGCCAATCAGAGCAACGAAACGTTGGGTCTGCTGCGTCATGCATTACTGATTCGTCACGTTCACAGTGAAAAGTCCCCAAACTCGCGCCGAGTAAATATGCAGACAGACATCAGAACTTCTAGGATTAATTGTATATTTCGGATGGATAGATTTGTTCTTAAACGCCCTCGCATTGAGGTACAAGTCGAGCAGGTGCCAGAGTCACACGACCCACCTGAAGAGTGAATAGTGAGTTTTGAATATATTTTGTAATAATGGGTCATTTGAAAAAGTGTTGTAGTATGACAATAGAGATACAGGCTACCTGTTGTGTGCTGTGTCTGTCTCTCTCTCTGTTTACCTGTGTCTCCCTCACTCTCTCTCTCTCCCTCTCTCTCTCCCTCTCCGTGTCAATTCTATATGCCAACTTTTCTTGTTTCTGCTGCTGCGTAGCATGTTGTAACAACGTGGAATTAGCAGAATAGGCGATTGTATTGTTTTAACTCACACCTGTTGCTCTCGATGTAATTTAGCTGATAAAAGGAGACTAATAAAAGCTAATAAAAGCCTCACGCGTGCGTTTCACTGTCAAGGGGTGCGATATAGCGTGTATGTAATTACATTACAAATACTGACTTGAGCCCCACCACTGTATGGTTAGCCCTACTATAGATTACCCAACAAAAATACTCTGGCGCCGCCACTGAGGATAAGCAATCAAGCCCTAATGCAATCAAACCGACTTCTGGCCCATCAGAGCACGGCTTTTTCAGTCATGTGATCACAACAACCCAGGAGAAAAATGACAGAGAACTGAGGTTACCTACTGTAACCCCAGCTTCTAGAAGTTCTATGAGTAAATGGCGTAGCCCTCAAGGCTATCGCTATTGGGTAATCCCCCTGCGCCCCCGCGCAGCACTGAAACACTTGTAGTCCACGCCCACCCGCAAGGTGGGCCCCACCCTCGGGCTTCCTTCAGGTATAAATAGGAAGGAGGCCCGACAATCTGCTTCCATCCAAAATAACTTTTCTTCAGCTATTCGTGGAGCCAGTGGGGCCCAGCACTTAGAGGGCTACGCAATATACTCATAGAAGCTGGGGTTACAGCAGGTAACTTCAGTTCTATTTCGTATATGGCTTCGCCCTCTAAGGCTATCGCTATTGGGTTAAGGGCGAAGCATGATGTAGTCTGCGCCCCACTGGGTCCGCCCGGCACTAGAAGCACAGACACACCTGCTCAATAACACCCCCTGCCTGTTGGGCCATGCGTAATGGCCCATCACCGTCCCTGGAACATAGCAAAACATGCCTATCTTCCCTGATGGGGTGAAGGCTGGGAACAATACATACCAGCCGCTGTGAGAAAGTAGAGACGAACGTCCCACCTTGCCCAGCGATCATAGAGGGGGAACAGCAGCTCTCTGCGTGTCAGACAGGTAGGAGAGCGCTCAGCTGGATCCCTTACGTCACTCACTCTGACCAGGCACTCCGTACAAAGTGTGTCAGAGGAAAAAGGAACATCCCTCCTATAAGAGGGAAAAAGAGCCGCTCTCCGCGTGCCGAGAGGCAGGCGAGGGGCACACAGCTGGATCCCTGACGTCACTCACTCTGACAGGACACCCAGTACAGGGTGTGTCAGAGAGGAATGGGAGACATCCCTCAAATAAAAATGAATACATGAACAGGGGGAAGACCAAGATGCAGCAGTGCAAATATCTTCCACTGACATTCCTCCGTGCAAAGCCGTGGAGGAGGAAATTCCTCTGGTGGAGTGCGCTTTGATGTTCTCCGGGGGATCCACCCCAGAGGAGACATATGCCTGTGACACAGCCTCACACAGCCAGTGTGACAGCCGTTGTGCAGACAGAGGTTGCCTGATCGAGCGCTCTCTATAGTGCACAAACAGGCGCTGAGAACGGCGCCAGGCGCGCCACATAGCACGACAGAGAGCAATTCCAGCACGTTTATGTGGAAGGACATGTGAGCCGGCCACTGTCCCCCCACTGCCTGTGGTTTGGAGTCTCCTCATGTGCAGGAGACCCAGGGGAATCACCACGTGACCGGCTGCCATCATGCCGAGCAGCTGCATCACAGAGAGTGCTGTCACCACGCTGCGGGGTGTGACGCGTCGAAGGAGAGCTGTCAGTGTCTCCACTCTCTGCCGTGAGAGTCGCGCTCTCATGTGGGCTGAGTTTAATTCCACACCCAGGTAAACAATACTCTGGGAGAGAAGAGGACAGCTCTTTTTCCAGTTTATTACGAAACCCAGCTTTGACAGATGTGATATGAGCTGTACCGTCTGTAAAGCCTCCCTGGAGCGAGCCATCAGCAGCAGGTCGTCCAGGTAAAACAGTACTTCATCCCACCTATGTGTAGCGGCTGCAGTGCCGTCTCTACACACAGCCAGGGAATAACCGAACGGCAGACGGTTGTACTGGTACGATATTCCCTGGAATGAAAACCGCAGGAATTTCCTGTGTTGTGGGATGATGGGTACGTGGAAGTATGCATCCTTCAGGTCTATAGAGGTGAACCAGTCTCCCTGGTGAACGCACTCTAGCACCCTTTTTGATCGTCAGCATGTGAAAAGGCCTCGTTGAAAGCTGATGGGCTTATTGTGACCGTGTGTATGTGGCGTATCTAGGACAGAGGAATGCCGCAAGCTCTGTGGTTTAATAACTGAAAAGTTATAACCACCAGGCCTCTGCAGCGAACCCTGCTGCCTACTAATCAACAGATTGGAGGCAGCTGGCTTAGTTCTGCAGTTTATTAACCGATAGATTAAAACCTGCAGGCTTTTGTAACGAACCCTGCTGGCTATTAACCAATAGGTTATAGGCAGCTGGTTCACCCAGAGTGGGGGATATGTGAGACACATTTAAAACTGATGACTCAGACAAAAGGTTGGGAAATGCTTTCTTTCTCTTTATGTCCCTCACAATCCCCCCCAAACCGTCAAGGCCGGCTCTGCTTCCTCGGCGGCTCTCGTGGAGCAGACGACGAGCGGGAATACCTCACTCCCCGTTGACCCCCCACTGGTGGGGGGGCGGAGGCGCGGGACGGCGCCCCTGCCACCGCCGACGGACGAGTCTGACGCCTCGGCTGCGGTTGCTGTGGGCGTTTCTCCGCCTGCCGCTGTGGCCGGGTTGGCCGCTGCTGCTGCTGCGGGCGCTGGTGCCGCTGAGACTTCGCCGCAGGCTGGAGCCAGCCAACGTCCTGGCGGATATCGTCCGCCTGCTCGGCCGCAGCCTTCATGGACTCCACCATGGCTAGGAACTGGGGTCCAAACAGCCCGTCCGGGCTGATCGGAGCGTCCAGCAAAACCTTCCTGGCTGGCTCTGTGACAGCCGCCTGTTGCAGCCAGAGGTGGCGCTGGATCTGCGTCATCCACGCAGCGATCCTCGCCTGGGAGACAGCCATGGACGCGCACAGCGTGAGCGCCATGCTGGCCGCCTTGCTGATCTCCTCCACCTCCTCTGGTGCCAAGGTGGTGGATCGCTCCACCAGCGTCACCACTGAGTTGGACAGCAACGCGATGTTGTTTGCCGATGCCTGAAACGCACACTGGTCCGCCCGGTCAGCCTGGCGGGCGACATACTGGTCCTTGGGGGAGGCCAACGTAGGGCGCTGTCCGGCGATCAAGTTGGCCTGCTTAACCCCAAAGAACGCCGTCAGGCTCGGCTCCAGAGCGGGGGTGATTGGGAAACCATCCTCTGTGAATCCCTCCACCTTAGTGAAAGGAACAAAGGTGGCCACCGGAGCCCTCAGGGTCCTCGGGTTCGCCGCCGCCCCCCTCCTGGTACCTCCTAATGGCGGGGAAGCGCGGCCAGACCGGATCACTCCTGCCCGTCTGAACCCGGGAAAAAACTCCGGCCATGACGTCCAGAGCCACCCTCTCCCGACCTAGGGGAACGCAGAGACCTCTGCAGGCTGCCGCCTTGCCGATGACCACCATGATGCCCCCTAACGCCGGCAGCGCCGTGGCAACAGAGAAGGGAACCGCGTGCTCGGCCGCCACACCCGCACCCCGCTCCGAATCCGTCTCCCCCAGGCAGGATTCGCACATTGCGTGCTGGTCATAGCTCATGATATATCCCGAGCCACACAAGGGACAATCACGGACACAGTTGTTGCTCATGATGATTTTCAATTGCTGTAATGGGCGAAGCCATATACGAAATAGAACAGTGGGGCTCGCCACTCGGGTAAGTAGTCAGTTTGTGCTCTTTATTTTACAAGCAGTGAGGGCTCGACAGCAGCGACGTGCAGTCAGGGGAGGCAGAGCCTCACCTGTCATACTCCAATGTAATGGGAAAACAACTAAAGAAAAACTAAATAGTAATAATAATAAAATGTCTCCACTGATCTGTTTTGTAAATGTGATTTATGTATGATTCCAATCGCTTTTTATAGTCAAAATCAGCAAATTTGCCGAGCTCCGCTACAACTACGGGTAGCGATGAGAAGTGAGGCAGGGACGAGCTCTGCCTCTCGTAAGCCCACAGTAACTGGCTGGAGCGCGGGCACTAATTTAGCGCGGGCACTTATTTTGTGAGCGCGCTCAAGCCAGTTACTGTGTGGGGTAAGTTGAGGCCTCAGAATGCGTCACCCCACAGAAACTGGCTGGAAAGCGGGCCCTAAGCACATGCCTGCACCATCTCACTGTATGTCACCAATGTAATGTTTGTAGATCCCTTTATTACATTTATCCTCGCCATCCATAGTCTCTAAATAACTTATTTCACGTATATATAGGATATTTAGACTCGCTGGTCTCATCATACAACGGCAATGAAAAAAGCACCAGGAGAGGCAGCCATAACCTCTGCCGCACTGAAGGGGGCGCAAGTGAGCCCACAGGTTCTTGTTGCTACTGTTATTCTACACAGGGACGGTAGACGCGAACAACAAACTTGACTTTTGAAACTAGAGGAAGATAAGGAGGACTTTTACAAAAAAGTAATAGAGATTGTTGTCCAGAAGGATAGCATGGACTTCATCTTCAAATCAAGGTAAGACCACAATTGTAATGCAAATGGCTCTTACTAAGAAAGAACAATCCAATATTTAAATTGTCGGTAGGCCTATCCTTTTGTTGAACGGTCTGTTTAAAATGAATTGAAGCATCAGACTAAAAAAGCTTTTGAAAATAACCGAATATTTCGATTAACGTCAAAATATAATATTTGTAAATCTGACTCTGAAAGAGTCAGTGCCTCACCAGCCATGAACCTCACCGCACGTCACTGCTCGACAGCATTTGTATCTTACATTAGCTAGCTAAATGAGTGAAGTAGCCTTGTGCCTTGCTGTTAGCAAGCTCCGTAGTTATCATTAATTGAAGTGAATCACAACGTTACCGTGTCCTTTTGTGTGTGTGTGGGGGGGGGTTTGACGGTTTGCAAAGTAACGTAACGATCACTTCGGTTAGATAAGTCAAGTAGACCATGCTACACTATACGAAATACTCTCTTACAAAAGCCCTGCATTTAAACATGTTAATATTACTTTAGTAAAAGTATGCTAGTATAATTAGGAAAGTGTTGTTAAAGTATTTAAAGTAGACACAAGTTATACTATTATATTATATCATTTGTTTTATTGTTATTACCGATGCAAGAGTTGACTGTTGTAGTTGGAGCTCATTTTGAACAATGACCTAACTATTACTTCCATAATGGTTTAATGTGCTGATTATTTTCTACATTAATAGATGTAGATAGATTAACTCTCAAAATAGTAGGACATGCTGTCATAATTACCCAGAGTCCGAAGTGACACCTTTACAATGTTAAAGCTGTTAGATAAATGTAGTGATGTAAAAGTGGAAAAGAGATAATGTTTTTTTTTTTAAATGTTACTAAAACAAAATCTCTTGTTTTGGACTGACCGTAATAATTCAAGAAATAGTAGATACATAAATACACACACATCAATCAGTGTGCATTTGTTGTGGATGGAACACAACAAATGGTGCTCTTACCTGTGATGCCTCCTCCACACATTATAACCGGACTGTATCATTCAAACTATAAGTAACTGTTGGGGAAATATTTTCCAAGGCCCATAACTTTGACCCAGTTTATCAGTTCAAACTGTCCTGACTGAGCACACGCACCTCGTAACCTTGGCTGCTGTGCTCTCAGTGTTCTGTCTCCCTGTTCCTGCCTGTTGGTGTCAGCTGATAGAGGTGTTATGATTCTATGTTCCTGCCTGTTGGCGTCAGCTGATATGATTTTATCTTGTTATGCAGCATGTTGATGCTCTCTGAACTAGCTAAATACATGGGTCTGGGGTAGAGTTCTTCAGAATTGACGTGGCAACTCTCCCGTGAAGTCAGAGCCTCTGGCTCTTGGACTTGTGATGTGAATTCTCAGGCCGAAGCTCCAAATAAACCAGGGGTGGCCAACCCGCGGCTCGCGAGCCGCATGCGGCTCGAGAGCCAGTTTCATGCGGCTCTTCAATTCATATCGAATTTTATGTGTGAGTGTGGGGGAGAGACACGGACTCCTGACAGTTAGACCTGATATTTAGTAGGTCTGTTAAGTATTGAATGCTGATAATTCGGACGTAATTTGACCGGTCAAAGTTGTTTGGGCACGGATAAAATCGCTCCGTTACTTTCGTCCCGGCTCTCCCTACGTGTGTATGTGTGGTGTCAGGTGTCAGTATGAGAGGATGACAGCGCCGCCGTCTAATTTTGATCAGGAGCGAAGCGGAGGGGTCTAGATCTGCATGAAGGGTGTTATTTTCCCATTATCCCGCTTATTACATGGCCACATTCTCAACAAAGTAACGATATGACTCCCAATATTAATTGAAATGCTTTTATAGATTTAGAAAATGTTTTTATTGATTTAAAAAAATAGTACGCTATTATTTATTTAAAATGACATGCATCCGCTAAGAGAAATATCCGTTGTTACTGTTTGAACGTAGCAACGGCAGGAACTGCTTGACAGCGGTCTGTCTGTTCTGGATTAACAACGTGTCACGTGTTCTGAATTGACCAATCAGAATCGAGTATTAAACACTATCTGACCATGAATTGAGTTTGATCCTAAAATGGCAGGGAAGAAATGCACAGCTAATCGAAAATATGAAGACGAACATAGGACGTTTTTAGTAGAGTGGGAGAGTTCATATTTTTTTATCGAACGCAATTGCAAGCCATTTTGCCTTATATGCCAGACAGCATTAACCCATTTCAAGGCTTCAAATCTTCAGCGTCATTTCACCTCACTCCATGCTAACATCGACCATGACTTCCCAAAAGGTACGGAACTTCGCAAGCAGAAGATAAACACCTTGAAAAGTCAGGCAGAAAAGCAGACACAGTTTTTCAAAAAAAATAACGAAGCACTCGGAGACCGTAACACTTGCATCTTATCAAGTTGCTTGGAACATAGCACGAGCTAAAAAGCCGTACAATGAAGGGGAGTTTGTTCAAAAAGGCCTCAGTGACGTGGTTGAAATCTTGTCTCCAGAAAACAAAAAACTGAAACAAGCGGTATCAGACGTCCAACTGTCCCGCCACACTGTTGAACGCAGAATATCGGACATTAACACCGCCATCGAAGCGCAGTTACACTCTGATCTTCAAACATGTGAGTTTTTCAGTGTGGCATTGGATGAGTCTTGTGACATACAAGACAAGCCTCAGTTGGCAATATTTGCACGATCAGTCTCAAAGGATTGTGTTGTAAAAGAAGAACTCCTTGATATTGTGCCATTAAAAGACAGAACCCGTGGCATCGATGTAAAAGAAACAATGATACATGTGTTTGTGAAAGCAAATGTGCCCAAGCAGAAACTAACTGCAATAGCCACAGATGGAGCGCCATCAATGGTCGGATCTGTGAACGGGCTTGTGGGGCTGTGCAAAGCTGACAACACATTTCCCGAATTTTGGAATTTCCACTGCATCATTCACCGGGAGCAACTTGTGTCCAAATCACTGAATTTAGACAACGTCATGAAGCCTGTGATGGAAATCGTAAACTACATCCGCACGCATGCTCTTAACCACAGGCAATTTAAGAATCTCATCGCTGAACTCGACCAAGGGCTTCCAGGAGACCTGCCGCTGCACTGCACTGTGAGGTGGCTTTCTAAAGGCAAAGTGCTGTCTCGCTTCTTTGAGCTGTTGGATGCTGTGAAACTGTTCATGGAACAGAAGGACAAGGATTATCCGGAGCTCTCAGACCCCAAGTGGATTATGGATCTGGCCTTTTTGGTCGACATGCTGTGTCATCTGGACAGACTGAACCTGGATCTGCAGGGAAAGTTAAAAATGCTGCCTGACTTAGTGCAAAGTGTATTTGCGTTTGTTAACAAACTGAAACTGTTTAAGACACATCTTCAAAAGGGAGAATTAGCGCATTTTCCCTCTCTGCTAAAAGCAAGCGCACAAGCCACCGGTGCCACCCGGAAAAAGCAAACAGCCCGTTATGCAATATTGATTGAAACCCTGCAGGAAAACTTTGCGACCCGGTTCCATGATCTACATGTGAAAAGGCCACAGATTACGTTCCTCGTCGATCCTTTTAATGCTGAGACGGACTGTTTGAAAGCCCCGCTAGTCAAGCACGAGGCGGTGGCCGAGTTGGAGATGATCGAACTTTCAGAGGATGACCGACTGAAACCTGTTCTGATGGAAGGGACCCTTGAGTTCTGGAAAACTGTGCCGATCGAAAAATACCCAAATGTCAAACGGGTTGCGCTCAAGCTACTTTCAATGTTTGGGTCAACATACGTCTGTGAGTCTGTGTTTTCTACCCTGAAACATGTGAAATCCAAGCATCGATCTGTTCTGACTGACACACATGTGAGAGAATTGCTTCGAGTGGCCCACAACGGAATACAAGCCAGATTTGAGGAGGATTGTTCAAAGCAAGGAATGTCAGAAGTCTCACTAATTTAAAGTAAGATAACAAACCTTTTCAATTTTGTTTACTGAGAGTTTGTGTGTGAGTGCACACAATGTTCATTGCTATGTTGTTATGTTAACTGGCCTCTGAATACTGGTAGGAGAGGTTTAATTCAATTTCTGTCAATATTATGGTGTGTGCCATTTACAATAAATCTGTCTGAGCAGAGCTGTGTGTGTCTCTGTGTGTGTGTGTGTGTGTGTGTGTGTGTGTGGTGTGTGTGTGTGTGTGTGTGTGTGTGTGTGTGTGTGTGTGTGTGTGTGTGTGTGTGTGTGTGTGTGTGTGTGTGTGTGTGTGTGTGTGTGTGTGTGGCCTAGCATTACTATACTTGTGGGGACCTACATCTGTTTACACAGTCACGTGTGGAGACTCGCCTCCCTTATGGGGACAAATTGGAAGTCCCCATGAGGGGAATCATTAATTTTAGGGTGAAGACTTGGTTAGGTTTAGGGTTAGGGTTAGGTTAAGGGTTAGGCATGTGTTGGTTATGGTTAGGGTTAGGATAAGTCTCCAGGAAATACATGTAAGTCAATGTAATGTCCCCTGAAGTGATGTATACGGTGTGTGTGTGTGTGTGTGTGTGTGAGAAGTTTTATATTTTCCTTTTATCTGTGAGAGAGAGAAGGGAGGAAGAAAGTGAAGGAGCACAGAGAAAGGCTGAGAACAAAAGAGAGATTGAGGGAGGGGGGGTGCACGTGCATCTGTGACTGTGTTTGATGTGGCTCTTTGCAGTAACATAGTCAAAATGTTGGCTCTTAACCTCTGACTGGTTGGCCACCCCTGAAATAAACCATCAGTGTTTGAATTCAAAGCTCCTGCTCTTCCCGTGTCTCTTTCCTGAGTCGGTGACTCCCACTGCATTGCTACACAGAAGTTTCCCTTACAGTAACAGTTCTAGCTACTTGACTTTAGACAAACAATTCAAAAGACAAAATCAACAATTTATTGGAAGACCAATCTTTATTTTACGGTGCCTCTCCTTTTGTTTGTATTATTAAACCCTGTCAATCTAAAAAACTGAGCAACTCAACAGTTAACTTTATATTTCTTATTGTCCAAAGCATCTATTACACTATTTGTTCCCCTCTCATATTCACAGGATGGATGATTAGAGACTTTGGGGGAAACCTCAGCTTTATGAACGTCCTGTCTGTTGGTTTGGCCAGAGAGGGCTGAGGGTCTTTCCCTGCGAGGAGGACCAGGCCTGAGGGAGGAGGACCAGGCCTGATGGAGGAGGACCAGCACCAGCTGCACCTACAGAACTTAGCCCATGCTGGGCATAGCTGTTACCACCTGCACAGGTCTAGCCTGTCACTTTATTTGACAAAATGTGTTTACTTAATCAACTAACAGATTAACATTTTGTGTAACTTATGTATTTTATTTCGTTTTTATGTAAATAAAATTGTGATGGTTCATGCTTGATAACTTTTAGTTCACATTTCTCTGATAGTGTTACGTTATTATGAGAGTGCTCTGTTTGATTCTGAAATTGTATATATGGGCTGTCAAGTTAACGCGTTAATAACGCAAAAAATAATTAACACCACTAATTATTTTAACGCGATTAACGCATGTGTATTTTTTTTCCTCGGCCGCCCCGTAGTTTCAGAGCGCATCGAGTTTAAAATACCATCTACAAGCTGATGCTGACAGCCTCACTCCTGCTGCCCGCTTGTGGCAGACCACACTTCCACGCTCACCGGCAGGCACCGACTGGCTATTGGGCGGACCGGGAGGGTGTGTGTATGTGTGGCCCGAGCGAGCGAGAGAGAGACCTTACGTGCATTGTTGTTGTTAGCATCTGGTGTTAGCTAGCTGCGCTAACGGATATAAGGAGCTGTTTAAATGAAAACAGAGGAGCGACATTTCGCCACAACTGCGCCGAGCACTTGACTTGATGCAGGAAGCCAGACAGTGGGACATTGTACGAGAAGTCAGCACTCAGCACGGATAGTGCGCGCAACATGATCGCAGCGTCCAGGCAGCTCCCGTTCGAGCATATGCCTTGAGTTGCACATAGCTCCAACGATCCATCACACACACACACACACACACACACACACACACACACACACACACACACACACACACACACACACACACACACACACACACACACACACACACACACACACACACACACACACAATTTGTATTGTATTATTGTATGAGAGAGGTTCCAGGTTGAATTGAGGCGAATATTTGTAATGTTCAGAGGTTGTTATGTTTAATATTCATGAGCATATTTGTCATTGTTCAAATGATAATAAACATTAGCATAAAGCATATTTGTCCACTCATATGTTGATAAGAGTATTAAAAACTTTCCTCTAAGGTACATTTAGAACAGATCAAAAATGTGCGATTAATTTGTGATTAATCGCGATTAACTATGGACAATCATGCGATTAATCACGATTAAATATTTTAATCAACGACAGCCCTAATATTTATATAAATATATACATAGGCTATATATATGTGTGTGTGTGTGTGTGTGTCCGCATCTGTAGCCTGTTATTGTCTCATTATACCGCACTGTGAATGAATCAAAGTAAATATATAAGTCGTCATGAACACATCTGTCCATCAGACAGAGGGCTGCTGTGCCTCCTGTCATCATTAATGGACGTCTCTTTAAAATGACCGCTCAGAGGAGAGGAGTTCTCATTTCTCTAACCGCCTGCTGCTTCCCCTCCTCTCTCCTCGGTTCCCCTCCTTGGCTCTTCCACTCGCATCTCCTGTGGGTGGGACTAAGTCTCGAGGAGGGGAATTAGTGAAATGAGAAAGGGCCTAAGTGTCTCTTAGTGAATGTCCTGCTCTTAAATCTCATCACATCAGCTTTTCCTTTCCCTCTTGGATGTTCTTCTGGACCCTCGGAGAAAGAGAACATGGTGAAGCAGTCCTGTCTCTCAGGCCTGTCCTTTCCTAACAGAAAAATCAAAAAACATTATTGCAGAGCAAGTGTGTTATTTAAGAAAGAGGTGTGTTTGTTTGTTCAGGGGCTATAAATATAATGATTTTTTTTATTTGAATGTGTTTTTTAAATCCAACAGTGTACTACAAAGATAATCAGATTATGAATAAACCATTCTAAATTCATCAAAATTGAAATAAATGTATTATTAAAATAATATGTAACTGTTATCAAAACTTAGTGCAACTGTAGAAGCTTGCTATGTTCGGTTGTCTCACTTTTAATGTTTTTTTACAGTCAATATGCAGAGACAAAGGGTCGCAGTTCTCACTATGTTCAATAATATTTGAAATGTGAAAGTTGAACAAAAAAGTGATGTTGCTTGGTAAAATGTAAATGTAACCTTTTGCTAACAAAGTACTCTCAACATCACTGGTGTGTAGGTCATCTAGTATCAGGTCATAATCTTATTGTTATACTTAAGAAATTGCTGGATATCACAGTCCTTATACTGTATCAGTTTGATTGAGTATTATTGTGTAGGTCCTTTTTATTTTACTGTTACTTTGGATGTGTTTCTCATGAGTCAGTCAAATTAATTTGTTTTCATATGCCATATTCATATGTATCACACACGTAAGGGTAAGACACAAACCTATTTAACAAATGCAATGCAATGGATAAGCTTAATTTTCACTGAAGTCACAGATAACGTCATATCTAATATTTAAACAAATCATTTCCTTGTCACTAAAGCATTGACTACGCTATTCATCGTCCTTAAATGCAGGAATTAAGTTACATGTTCCGTTCTACAGCCACGATAAGGTTGTTTCTCAAGTGTGATGATAATACAATTAAAAGAGGCATTGGTAATAATATTAAAACGAACAATGTTTGGGTCGTTCGTCAGATAGACGGTTAGCTGTAATAAATAACTAGTTCAACAAACCATATTACAATATCTAAGGGAGCGTTATTTCTGGACCATCTTGAAATGTGACGTTCATATTTTAAAGATACTGTGGTGACACGTTATTGGACATAATTCACCTTGCTTATTGTGTTGCCACACGGACCCTTTAGTGGGGAACACCTGTAGCTTTAGCTACCATTCCTGCTAGCTCATCAGGCAGAGCAGTGCATGTGTTAACCTCTCTGAAAGTAATGGATAATAAAGATTGGAACTCCATACTTAATACACCGCCTCCGACTCTCTTTTCACGGCACTACACTGGTGACCCTGACTTTTCCGAGAAAGTTTCCGGAAAATTAACGAACATGGCTGAGCGCGATGTTTTCATAAAGCTGCCGGAATTCTGGGAGCACGCCGCGGAGGCATGGTTCGCACACGTGGAGGCACATTTCGCCTGCCGACAGGTCCGTGACGGGGACCTAAAATACTACCATGTGGTAGCAGCGCTGGGGAGCTCCACGTCGTCCAGGTTGGTGGGATTCATCGCAGCCCCCCCACATCATGGCAAATATGAGGCGATTAAGGCCCTTCTCCTTAAGACATTTAGCTTATCTGCTAAGGAGAGGGCCCGCCAGATACTTGACATTCAAGGCCTAGGAGACAGCAAGCCATCCCAGCTAATGGAGAAAATGCTAAATCTGCTAGGGGGGGAAGATCCCCGGATTTTATTCACGGAGATTTTCCTGCGTCACTTGCCTCCCCGGGTACAGACGGCGCTGGCCAACACGCCTGTCACGGAGCCCCGTGCTTTGGCTGAAGAAGCGGATCGTTTTTCCTGGCTACGCAACAGCCCGGGGCAGAGACGTTAGCCGCGACGCTCAGCGGCCCACCGGCAGTCAAGAAAGCGTGGCGGAGGCCGGACACGGCTGTGGCTAGCCGGCGTGGAGACGCCGGAGAGTGCGTTTACCACGCACGTTTCGGGACAAGGGCGAAGAGATGCATCGCTCCGTGCAGCTACAAACCCCCGGGAAACGGAGGGGCCGGCGCTCAGTAGTGGCTCTGAGCGTCGGCGGCACGTGCAGGCTCCTCTTCGTCAGCGACAGCGTTTCGGGGAGCCTGTTTCTGTGTGACACGGGCGCTCAACGGAGCGTAGTTCCAGCGTCGAGTGAAGACGTCGCCCGTGGGGGGCACGGACCGCGATTGACGACGGCTAACGGCAGTCCCATTCGCACGTACGGCGTGAGGCCTATGTGTTTGTGCATCGGAGGACAGCGTTTCAGCTGGGATTTTGTGACCACGGACATTTCTTTTCCCCTCCTCTGAGCGGATTTTTTGTGTGCTCATGGACTCTTAGTGGACGTTAAGAATAGGCGTTTGGTTGATGCCTTAACGTTTTCTTCCCTCGTGTGCACACTTGGCAGCGCAGCGTACGACGGGCTGTCAGGCTCGCTGTCAGGTGCAGACACGTTTCTCAGACTGTTGGCCGAGTTTCCAGACCTGTCGCTACCCACCTTCTCTGCGCTTACCACTAAGCATGGCGTGGAACACCACGTCACTACCGGGGGGCCTCCTGTCTACGCCAGGGCCCGGCGGTTGAACCCTTCTAAGCTGGCTGTAGCGAGGGCGGAGTTCGCAACCATGGAGCGCCTGGGCATTGTCCGCCGCTCCGACAGTCCTTGGGCTTCCCCCCTGCACGTCGTTCCCAAATCGAACGGCGGGTTCCGCCCGTGCGGGGATTACCGCCGACTCAACGACGCCACTACGCCTGACCGCTATCCGGTGCCGCAACATTCAGGACTTTTCGGCGCATCTGGCCGGTACGGGGGTGTTTTCCAAGGTGGACCTGGTGCGTGGATACCACCAGGTGCCCATGCACCCCCTGGACATTCCCAAGACAGCAGTGATAACGCCTTTTGGACTTTTTGAGTTCCTGCGGATGCCTTTTGGACTCAAGAATGCCGCTCAGACGTTCCAGCGCCTGATGGATTCGGTGCTGCGGGACCTGCCGTTTGTGTTTGTTTACCTCGACGACATACTCGTCGCCAGCGCTTCAGTGCAGGAGCACCTGTCCCACCTCCGAGCCCTTTTCACACGGCTCAACGAACACGGATTAATCATCAATCCTGCAAAGTGCCAGTTCGGGGTGTCGGACATCGATTTCCTGGGGCACCGCGTCACCAAGGGCGGTGCGACACCTCTACCAGCGAAGGTGGAGGCTGTTGCGGCGTTTCCTCGCCCGCTCACAGCCCGGTCGCTCCGTGAGTTTCTGGGGATGGTGACTTTCTACCACCGTTTCATCGCCCGGGCCGCACACATCATGCGGCCGCTGTATGAAGCGTTGAAAGGCAAGACCCCCGTCCAGGAGATCGACTGGACAGCAGAGGCGGACGGCGCTTTTGCTGAGGTCAAGACCGCGTTGGCTCAGGCGGCTTTGCTGGCACACCCATCATCTACGGCTCCCATCTCCATCACCACGGACGCGTCAGACTACGCGGTCGGCGCAGTGCACGAGCAGTGGGTGGAGGGCGCTTGGCAGCCGCTCGCCTTTTTCAGCCGCCAGCTGACGCCTAGAGAACGCAAATACAGCGCCTTTGACCGGGAGCTCCTCGGACTTTATTTGGCCGTGCGGCACTTCCGTTTCATGCTGGAAGGCCGTGAATTTACGGCGTTTGTCGACCACAAGCCGCTCACCTTCGCCATGTCAAAAGTGGCGGAGCCTTGGTCGGCACGTCAGCAGCGGCAGCTGTCCTACATATCGGAGTTCACTACGGACATTAAGCACGTGGCTGGCAAGTTGAACCTGGTTGCTGATTGCCTCTCCAGGGTCGTCATCGGTGCCGTCCAGTTGGGCCTGGACTATACTCGCATGGCGGCAGACCAGGTCACAGATCCCGGCGTCCAGGCCCTGAAGGTGGAGAGCGCGGGGCTGCGGTTGGAGGACGTGGTGTTCGGCGACGCGGGCATTACTCTCCTGTGTGATGTCTCTACGGGCCTGGCGCGGCCTGTCGTCCCTGCCAGCTGGAGGCGTCCTGTGTTCGAGGCTGTGCACGGCCTGTCACACCCCGGCGTTAAACCTTCGGTGCGTTTGGTAGCGGCGAAGTTCGTTTGGCAAGGACTGAAAAGGGACGTGAGGACTTGGGCCAGGGAGTGCGTGGCTTGTCAACGCGCTAAGGTGCACCGCCACACGAAGGCCCCGTTGGAGCGTTTCCTGGTGCCTGAGAGGAGGTTTGATCACGTCAACATTGACCTGGTTGGTCCGTTGCCTTCCTCTCAGGGGTTTTTCCTACCTCCTCACCATGGTGGACAGAACGACCCGTTGGCCGGAGGCGGTTCCGCTCGTTTCGACATCAGCCGCAGACGTTGCCCGGGCCTTCATTGCAACGTGGGTGTGTCGTTTTGGCACCCCGTCAGACATTTCCTCAGACAGGGGCTCTCAGTTCACGTCCGAGCTCTGGAACGCTGTGGCAGGCGGTTTGGGGGTTAAGCTGCACAGGACTACCGCTTACCACCCTCAGGCTAACGGCCTCTGCGAGCGCTTTCATCGCTCCATGAAGGCGGCCCTCAAGGCCGGCCTTACGGACGGTAACTTGGTCGACAAGCTGCCCTGGGTGATGCTGGGCCTGAGGACCGCACCTAAGGAAGATCTGCAGTGTTCTACAGCGGAGATGGTCTACGGTCAGCCGCTGAGAGTTCCGGGGGATTTCCTCCCAAATGCATCGGCTCCCTGGTCGGCGTCGGCCCAGCGGGCTTTCCTGCGTGACGCCGCTGAGGCCTTTGCTCCGATCCCTACTACTCAGCACGGTACTCAGGTGTCCCAGGTTCCCGCAGAGCTCCGCTCGGCGGAGCACGTGTTCATCCGGCACGATGCGCACAGAGGCCCCCTGCAGCCCCCTTATGATGGGCCTTTCCGGGTCTTGGAGCACGGGGACAAGCACCTGGTGGTCGACCTGGGTGGCAAGGCCGAGCACGTCTCGGTGGACCGGGTGAAGGCTTCTCACCTGGACTTGGACCAGCCTGTGGTGCTGGCTCGACCTCCGCGACGGGGGCCGCCCCCCGGCCTCGTCCCCTGTCACGGATTTAAGACCTGTTGTTCCGGTCCCGCCCCTTCCGGGGGCCGCACAGGCGGGAGTCACTTTTCCGACTCCCGTGCTCAGGAGTCGTGGGGGTCGGCGTGTCGTTCCTCCCCGCCATGCTGATTTTGTTTATGTGTGAATTCTGGGGGGGCTTGTGTGGTGACACGTTATTGGACATAATTCACCTTGCTTATTGTGTTGCCGCACGGACCCTTTAGTGGGGAACACCTGTAGCTTTAGCTGCCATTCCTGCTAGCTCATCAGGCAGAGCAGTGCATGTGTTAACCTCTCTGAAAGTAATGGATAATAAAGATTGGAACTCCATACTTAATACACCGCCTCCGACTCTCTTTTCACGGCACTACAATACACACATTTCATTGTGAGGTTGATTTAATATACACTAACGGCCCGTCTACACTACAGGCGTCGAAAAAGCTTGAAGCTGGGCGTGTCTGAGGCTTGGCGATTTATTGCGAGCAACGCGACCAACAACCAATCACATGAATCTCCCGCCCCCGACATACAAAGCAATAGCAAAGTTAAAACGAAGTAAACTGGATATAAAATCCCCAAACAGGCGAAAACCTACCAGTTTCATCCACTGTCTCTGCCACCTCCCTCCATGCCTCGCTCCTCCGGTTTGTATCCCGGTAGATGAACAGAGACTGATCATACAGCACCAGGTGATTCACTACCGCTATAATGAATTTTCCCTCCATTTTTTTGAATATGAGGAAATGACCTGCGTAGTCTCTCCCAGCATACACGCGGTTTGATTGGCTAGCTTGTACTGGCAGATTTGCATAAACGGGATTTCATTGGCTGACGCCAGCTTCGAGCAAGCATCGAGCCTCAAAAGTTGAACATTGTTCAACTTTTGATGCCGATAGACGCTCGCGATGCTTGCAACGCCTTGCCATGCTACCCACAATGCAGTTCGGCGAAGTTTGAAAATATCCTACGTCACCCCATTCAAATGAATGGGCGAAGCGTTGAAAGCATTTTTTGACGCCTGTAGTGTAGACGGGCCGTAAGCCTCTCTTCAACAATACGTTGACGTTAGCTAGTCTATTTTATGCTATAGTAGAGCATAGCGAATTTAAACGAACCTTAACAATGCATACAGTAACCTAACTAGCAAACTAACTATCTCACGTACAAGGATGACCTTATTTTAGCAACCTCACACAGAAGCCTTTTGGTATACAGTAGCATCCCACTTAATGTTTTACACTCTCGGATGCTACGCACAGATGGAGCAACCGATTGCTCAAATGCTAACCCAACTCTAAACATTCATTAACGTTAGTTTAATAAAAACACCAGTAACATAACATAGGGTTGACTTACCGAAGAAACTGCATTCATGGACGGTCTGTTTTAACCGCAGATAAATCCTATATTTGCATGACGAATAGTCCACCAGGAACCAACACAACAAACACGGCCGAGTTCAAGTAGTGTTCTCCTCATGAGCTGAGCCCCTGTAGCATCACGGAGCTAATGGAGCTAACGGAGCTAGCAGTGAGACAGAGGAGCTAGGAGCAGCAGTCCCGTTGTCATGAAGGGGGAATCTAACTATATACAGAATATGTTTTTGTGGATCCAGGCTAGAAACACATGTTCATTTTCTGATGTTAAGTTGGACATTTTAACATAGGGTCTACGGGAATTGCTCCCATCTGCATCCATCGCCTATAGTTTGCAGCATTGGGCTTCACCGCACTGTCCCGGGGTTCGCCGCTTGGCTCTGATAGGCCAGAAGTCGGTTTGATTGCATTCGGGCTCGATTGCTTATCCTGTCTGAGTAGCCCGGATGATGCTGCATCGCAATTTTTGACGTCGAATTTTATACACCGAAATATTTGACATCGAATTTTAAGCACCGAAATATTTGACGTCGAATTTTTTTCACTTGAATTTTTGGGATCTGAATTTGAACATTCAAATTTGTTTTAACTTGAATTTTTACATTTGTATTTCACATAGGTAAATTTGAAGCAAAACAAATTCAGATGCATGATTTTCAAAGTAATTATTTTCAATGCTATAAATTCAGTGTCTGATAAAATTCAAATACTTCTGTCTCTTGTTTTCTTCCATAGTTGGGGGTTGTTAATATCGCAGAGAGAAATAACGTCAACAGCCATAAAAGAAAACCTTTTTTTTTAAGAAATAAAAATGTTATATAAATCAGTTTATGAACTATAAATGCACAAGCCCTCTGTAAAAACGACAGAACGTAGATAGGATAGCAATAAAACTAGAAAGTTGACTTTATGTAAATGCTACTAAACTGGAGATGTCTGGCTCAGAGTGCAAACACTCCTAAAGATATGCTACATTTCATACATTTAGCAGACAATGCAGGTGAATAGTGTAACATGTGTTTAACTAAAACATGACAATGAAACTTCCCCTGTTTGGTACGACTCCCTTAGTATTTTTAAAATATCAGGAAGTTATGTTGAATTATGCAAATGTAGTCCGGACACTTAAATATGTATTTTGGATGCTAGACTGAAAGAACTGTCAGCCCAAACTCTAGGAATTTCAGAGCATGAAAAAAAGTGCTTTGCCTTTAATCTCTCGCCTCAAAATGAATGGTTGAGAAGAGATCAGTAATAAAGATGTGCCCCACCTGTAGTTCTCCACAACGTGCAGGTCGGCCTTCAGCGCAGGGAGGAAGAGCTTCAGAACCTCCGGGTTGGCCAGCAGCTCAGGAGGAGTTCCTCCAATCGAAATCATCCACTGCAGGAAATCCTCATCTGATAGGTCGCTTCTCTTTGGGGCTTTGATACGCGTCTCTGACTTAAAGACAACATATGAATTGTTAATCAGCAACACCAAACAGGTATCTTCTAATATATATATATATATATCCTAAGAGTTTACATAAATATAAAAGGAGCCAGATGGTTTGGGCCGTAAATATCCTGTAAGTTTTACTCACCTGTCATTAATGATTTCATGGTGTCTTCAAACGTTTTGCCTCTTGTATTAACAAAGTTAGTGATACTAAGTGGATAATCCTGGATTAATACATTTAAATGTATTAACTTACGTAAGGTGCCGAGGCACCAGACAGGAAGATGTGCACAGGTTCCAGGTTATGCACTCTCTTCAAAGCTTCTGCCACAGCAAAACTGGTGAAGGCACCAAAACTGAAAACAGATCAGGATAGATAGATATTAAGAGAAAACAAGTTGTGATATAACTTATAAATCCTGTATTGGTGACATACCTGTGTCCAAACAGAGCGAAGGGCTTCTCTTTCAGCAGCGGTACCAGCGCAGCAACGACCTCGTCCACAACCTGCTGCAGGCTCTGATGGAACGGCTCTCTGGATCGGCTCTCTCTGCCGGGAAGTCTGACAGACAACACTGAGGGTGATAAAACAAATAGTTGGAACATTTCATTGGAGGGTTCTGCATTTGTTCTTATTTATTTATGAAGCTTTTTTAAAACCCTCCAACCTATCTGGTGCAAACATGTACTTTTTGTTACTGGGCCCCATACTGTATACTTGGAATAAACATCAAAAAGACTTACATTGGTCTCATTAATACTGCTGAGACAATTGCATTGCTTTTTTGCTAAACCTACTGATAACTTTCATTGCTTTCTAATTTTCTTTTCTTTTTTATTACAAATATATCCATGTATTCTTCTTATATTGCTTTTTCCTTTTAGCTGTGTCTTTATTGGTTGTATATACCAAGACACCATTAAAAAAGAGTGTTCTCCCTCAATGTGTTTTCTGAGGTTAAACATAATAATAATACAAACAAATATATCAATAATAATAATGAAAGAAAATGTATGTCTTGTACAAAGCACTGTTCAGTAAAAAGTACAATGTGTTATCACAGTACAAGGATATCCTTTTAAAGTTCAAGTCCCATTCCCTTTTTTTACGTTACCTTTTGTTTAACCAATTATATTTGATTGTACATTAAAGACTACACTGGCAACATCAACAAGCATCTGATAAGTTGTGAATATAGTGCTAACAGTAGAGATAAGCAGGGCAAAGTGCAGCAGCAGGGTACCTTCTATGGAGCTGTGGAGGACGTTCCCCCAGCGAGCGTAGTGTATGGAGCCTCCACCCGCCCAGGGGAAACAGATGAGCCGGGCCACAGCGTCTGGCCTCTTCCTGAAGCAGCTGATCACCTTTTCCATTCTACTGCAACACAAGAGCAACATCCAACAGTCACTCACGAGTCACATCTGCTGGGAGTTGGTTTATGTTGAAAAGGGGAAAAACACGTAATATTGTTGCTGCACCACCAACAAAATACTGCTTATTATGGGTAACTATAGGCAGAGGTGGGATGTAACTAATTACATTTACTCAAGTACTGTACTTAAGTAGAGTATAGAGATACTTGAGTATTTCCATCTTGTGGTACGTTGTACTTTTGCCCCACTACAATTCAGAGGTAAAGTGTGTACTTTAACTCTACTACATTTATTGAATACGTTTAGTTACTATGTAGATTTTGATAATGATGTGTGATATTATAACTCTTAAATCAGACTTTAGTTCCACCTGGAGTAAATTCACAAGCTACCCTGCAGTATACAAAGTCATTCAAACTAGCTGCACCTTTACCAGCTTTGAGAACACTTTAATTATCAATCATTATAAAACATATCATATATATTATTCTGAAAAGGACCAATCTGCACAATGAATGAGTACTTTTACTGTTGGTACTTTAAGTATATTTTGATGCTAATACTTTTGTACTTTTATTTGAGTAACATTTTGATTGCAAGACTATTACTTGTAATAGAGTATTCCTAGACAAGAGTACTTCTACTTTTACTTAAGAACAAGATCTGAGTACTTCTCCCACCTCTGAGTATAACAATGGTAATCATACCTGTTTGTTGCAGGCAGCTCCATCAACTTCTCCCAGGAAAGCTGTGCTAATTCTTCATGCTATCACTTCCTGGTTATTTTTCTTCTATGGTACTTCTATGGAGCTGTTGTATAAAGTTTAGTGTGTATTCTGGAGACATCTACAGTATGGAGTGTGTATGTCCATCATTATCAGTAGGCTTTCACTGAGCTATTAATTAATAATTTCATAATTTGTAATAAGATAAATCTTATATAACATATATCGATAGGACAGGATACAACAACAATACACGCAGAAATGTAACATCATTCATGACGTAAATAGATGAGAAAGTTTCCCGGAAGTGACGTTGTTTTCTATAGTTGGTATTTCCCTATGGTATTTCCTGACGGATTTCCCTCGGAGGTAGAGGAGGCAGCAACAGCATGGTCAAGTTAGACACAATTAAACAGGCAAATACCGAAAATACCACAACCTTCCCTGATAAATTGATAGTATTGATCTGCATTTACTTTTGAAGCAATACAAAATACTTAGCGAAAGTAGCAATACAAATAGCCTACACTAGTATTCAGGTCTTCAAAATAAAGGCATTTTCAGAAGTACTATCTGTAAGTCAGGACCATTTGTGCAGAATGGACCTTTCAAACATGTGTATATCAATATGTACTTTTGTATATTATTTTAGTGTACTAACACATTGAAATGCAAATTATTGGTTTGATTTATCCAGTGTTACAGAATTGGACGACATCAAATATGTATATATTAATTTAATTTTTAAGGACTCTAAAATAATTAAATAAGAAGGAATAATTACTGTTAAGGCGGGTTGACATTCAAATAAACATAGCCTCATTTCAACGATACATGCATTTAGTTTATTTTAAATATTTTTACTAGTTTACTGTATATTTTTTATGTAAAACCTTAATAAGAAAAATGTGATGGAGTTAAAAACCAAATATAAACATTCAAAGTTGAGGCGAGTAGCATGAAGTAGGCCAGTTTATAATGGAAGTACCTCAAAGAGTGGATATTTGACTTATTTACAAGGCTTTGACAAGGCCCTACATCACTTATTCTTTGTCAGCAGCTCAACTTTTCTTTTTAATTATGCACCAAAACTATGGGATTACTTACCAAAGGGATGCCATCTCTCCTTTTGATTATTATCTTCAACATGTTTTAATGCTCTTATGCCTGACTATTTTAATTTCTATGTTATACACATTTTTTTCTTCTTAGCATACTCTTCTCTTCTTGTTTTTATTAATGTTTTGGTTTATTTTCTTGATATCAAAGCACTTTGAAATATGCTATATAAAATTCAATAGGACAGACTTGTGCTTTTATTTTGACAGGGTATTCCGGATGTCTTCATTTCATATTCTCGCTAGCTTTACATTAGTGAGCAAGAGGGCGGTGTAAGTGCAGATTTCAGACCGGGTACTCGCCAATACCGAGGAGGACGCCGGGGCAGTGAACCCCTTATATCTGTTTGATAAAGAAGAACAACTCCAGGATATTCAAGTTTACCAACCGGGACGACGGATTCAGCCAGTGACAGGGTAAATATTCATACCGGTGCTTTGTGTCGAGTTGCCAGTCAGTTGCTAGTTGTCGTCGGCTAAAGCTAACTGTCGCTGTTAGCTTAACCACCGTCAGTTAAATTTAACCAACTCCGAATAAAGCTGTCACAAACAATTCCAACTCCAAACATGACGTCGTTTTTCTTTCAGATACAACATAAAGAACTTCCAAAGACGGATTGGGGTACATTTTGTACTACTTTGAGCTGTCATTTTCGGTAAGGCAGTTCGGTGGGGAAGAATACTTCCAGCCGAGGGGACCCCTCAAGCGGCCCGCTTACACTCAGCAGAGACCGAAGCCTGGGGAGCAGGGAACCGCGGAGCCGGAGTGCGGCGTGTCGGCCAGCGGGTAGCCGAGTCCTAACCTGTGCGGGGAGAAGTAATCACTGGGCGCCGGGTCATCCGGACAGAGACCTCATGAATGGAAATCGGAACAACAGGTGGGATCCCCCGACTAACCGCCATGCTTAATTTGGTGTTCAGGTGCTGCACTTGAGTTATTTGCAGACAGTGTGCAGGCTAGACACACGTTAGACCCCCATGATTGCACATTTGGGATCGGCAAGTTGATATCAGCATAGGTTGTAGATGTACTCAGATCTTGTAAATCAGTCAAATTAGAAGTACCATAGTGTAGGAATACTCTTTAACAAGTACAAGTCCTGCATTCAAAAATGTTACTCGATTAAGAGCACAACATAATTAGCATACAACAAATACTTAAAGTAACAGAAAGTAATAGTACTCATTATGCAGATTGGCCCACTTCAGAAACATATATAGTAATGGATTATAATGATACATGTGTCACAGCTGGTAAAGATGGAACCTGTTGAATGACTTTCTATACTGCAGATGTAACTTAAGTCATATTTCAGTGATGACTATATTTCATATCATTATTCCACAAACTGCAAAGTACTGAAGATATTAATTAAATGTAGGTGAGTAAAAGTACACTTAACTCTGTATTGTAGTCCGGTAGAAGTACAGAGTAGCAAAATAAATTAAATACCCAAAGTATACAATGTCCTCCAAAGTGTACTTAAGTACAGTACTTAAGTAAATGCACTTATTTACTTTACACCATTGGATATAAATTGTTAACACTGTGGCAGTGGTGGAAAGTAACTAAACCATGTACTTAAGTACCATGTTGATGCACTAGTACTAGATTATTTCCTTTTTATGCTGTTTTATTCTAATTTAGAGAAAACTATTACTTATTTGATAACTTTAGTTACTAGATGATTTTCATAAATATATTATTGATAAAACATTTAAATTAACCTTTCAATTATGTTGTAGTATTATACATTAAGCTGAGGTTTACAAAGTAATTAATTAGAAACAGCTCCACCTTTAGCACTTGCTAAATTAAAATTATAAACGCATAAAGAATCACTAACTATAATCCAGTTATCCAATCTATATGATTCTACAGTACTTTCACTTCTGGTACTTAAAGAAGAACAATACTTTGATACATTTACTTAAATAATATTTTAATTATATGCCTTTTGCTTGTATCAGACTATTTTTGCTCTGTAGTATTACTACTTTTCTCAAGTACACTAAATGCAATGTAATGTAAAAGTACACAATCTGAATACTTCCTTCACTGTGCACTGCACTGCATCATGGGCACTGGAGGACAAGCAGCTCAGCTTGAAAACCCCATTCAAATTCCCATCTCCAGCTCTAACAGTCATAATATACTGGCTTTATTGTTACTCAACAGAGTTTTACCGGTCATATTTGCGCCTCGGTGTGCACGTGTGTTTGTAGGTATTCCCCCAAACCAGTCCCGCAGGCTTTTCTGTATCTTCTCTACGTCATTCTCTTCCTAGCTGTCAGTGGCAGGTGGTGATCCCGTCAGGTGTGCTTGAAGCCTGAGAGGGGCTGACTCACTTTCAGTTGTGTGTGTTTGTGGGTGTGTGTTCATCTTTTTTGAAGGGCAGGCTTTCAAACCAGCTGCTGCTATAGTTACCCTAGCTATTGAATAATGTTCAGTTAACAGCTCCCTCTCATAATTACAAATCAATTGAGCGTGGATGGACTGTCAATTTACATTGGTTGCCAAGGGGCACACATTGTGAGAACAAAGCTATCGGAGAGAAACATACATTTAGCAAACAGTGTCAGCCTGTCCAAACCCAGAGACATGTTACATTTATAGTGTAAAGTAAACATAGAAAAGCTGTAAATCCTCATGATTAAGGAGCTGGAAGATAATAATGTTAATCATAATTAGCTTTATTAAAGGGGCCCTATTGGGCTCAATTTCTGACTTTTTATTTGCATTTAGTGTCTCTCCTGGGACATGTCTCCATGCTTTAATGTTCAAAAAGCTCTTTATTTTTCTCATACTGCCTGTGCTGCAGCACCTCTTTTCACCCTCTGTCTGAAACAGAGCCCAGTCTGCTCTGATTGGCTAGCTGTAATTGGTCAACCTTAGAGATGTCCCGCCCCTTAGCCTATCACCTACAATGTGTTGGAGCACTGGCCAATAGAAGCTTCAGTGTTACATAGTAAGGTCACTATATGAGGTCAGTGTTTCCCCTACCATTGTCTTGGAGGGGCGCTGCACCCCGCCAACGGAGCCCTGCCCCCCCCCTGAAATTCAAGGTGTTTAAAAAATGTGTTTTAAATTTGCACCAAATTGCAACTAATCTATATCTACTGTCACTTTTCACATTGAACATGTGCTCTTTATTAAATAAACTAAACGCTTTCATTTGTTGTGAGTTTAGTGTTTGTGACCCTAAGAAACACTGATGCATTAATCAATAACAATAGTCCACAGATCCTCTCTCTGCTCCAGATGATTTAAAAAGTATATATCCCAATGCTGCTGTCTTAGTTGAGGATGTTTTCTACATTTCCTCGAAAGAAAATCTAAGTTGGAATTGTGTGTGTTATTGATGATTAAAACACCTTTCTTTAGTTTTTCATAAAACTTAAGACATTGAAACAAAATCGTTCTACAGAAAAAGCAAGGAGAGGAGGACTCGCTATGAGCCTTTATTTTGTCAGTCATTACCGGTCATTACACACAGAACTAACGGGATCTTCTTAAGGGCAGATGTAGTTAAAATGGATTGATAAAAGTATTAAATAGACAATATTGAAAAATACCTGATAATAAAATAACCAAAAAATACTGAAAGCATTGGAATGACGTGAAAATAAGAAACTGATAGTTAAAATAAAGTTAAAAAAGTTACATTTCATTAAGTTTTCTGGCTGCCCCAAATCATTCACTATTCGCATATAGTCCAATATATAAAAAGTTTGCCAGAATGTATAGTGAGAAATATTAGGGATGGGTATCGAGAACCGGTACTAAGTCAATACCGGTACCTGATTGGACGGTATCGGTATACCGTTAAGCCGCTGGACAAATGGTGCTGCTATCGGTATATGTGTTACGTCTACTTCCTTAGTTTAACTTTAAACCATTCTGGCTGGTTGGGAACCCTCATCCCGTGTGATGTATCCGGGTTGAGACCCCTCTGATTGGCCACTGTAAATGCCACTCGTCATCTCTCTCAACAGCGCTCTTATTATAGAGAACCGCAGTGACGTGTCCTAAAACCCGGAAGTAAGTTAGCATTTTTAGCACTTCCGGTTCCTTCGTCATAAAGCAATGCATTTTCTCCATAGGGTTTTGGAAAATAGCTCGAAATAAGGTCTGTGGTTGACACAAATTTAAGAGATAACTCACGTTTTGTTCTACGATATTAAATACATCAGCAGTGACCCCACTGGTGATTTTTGAAGAGTTTACGTGTCTCAAAAACGATGGTTGTTACCGAGTGGCTGAATAGGACTACAGAAATTGTCGAGGCCGTTGTACGTCATTACGCCTAAACACTCCCGCTAAGTTTGTTTTCCCCCGTGTTCTGCTTGAAAGTAAGTACCTGCCTATCTTTAGTATCTGTAGTATCTTTAGTATCTGTATATCTATATCTGACCATTAGAATCTGTATTTTTGAAATTGTCATTTTTAACACCGTAGTTTTACAAATTATAGAACAATTAATTACCAGTGTTTTCCAATTTTACTCGGCAGTTCGTTTCGTTGGCTAACGTTAGCTAAAGCTAGCGCTACTAGTTAGCTACGCAATGGTTTGTTGCTTTGCTCCGGGTTGCAGCCACAGGTCTTCGCATGAAACGTGCTCGTTCTATCGTTTCCCGGCCAATGTTTTCCAAAGGAGAGTCTGGATTCGTGATATGAGGTAAGCTGACGTTAAATTTTTGTCCATGTCACGGTGACATTTAAATGATGGGTAGTGACTGTATCGCCGTTTTAGAGATGGCACTGCTGAAAAGACTGCAACATAAGTAAAGATAATGAATACATCCTATTAAAACCTGTGTGGCTTATATGATAAGTCTAATTAGTACAAGCAGCATAACGTTTCACCATGTAACTAAAGATTGTAGTCACGGAAATCAGTTTGACATATTGAACTAATAACAAATCACCTCTGGCTGGCAGAGAACTCTCTGCTCCATAGCTTCTCTTGGACGTAAAATCACATGTACATTTTACATTTATATTCAATTTAATATTCCATCCCTCACATACTTTTGTATATATAATAACTTATATTTTGTTTTTCTTGTTATGCTGCTGCAACACAAACATTTCCCAAATTGGGATCAATACAGTAATCTCTTATCTTAATTAAGAAATATAACTATTATAATTAGTGTAGCAGCTGACACCTATTTTGAATATGGATTAATCTACCTTTATTTCTTTAGTTCAATTTTGATCTATAAAAATGTCAAAATAGTGTAAATGTTCACGAGACTTATCAAAGTGCAAGGTTATATCTTTAGATGTTTTTGTTTTAGCCTATGTACTGTATGTCTTAATGCTCTTATATGTGACGGTGTGACTTCCATGAAACTAATATTTTATATCTTCCCAACAGACGAGCTGACAGGAAACCTAACACTCTAACAACCACAACATTACAAAGGCGAGTAAATGTAAATTAAAAACGATTCACAATTTCTTAATTTCTTCTTCTTTCTTGCAGTGAGGTGAAGCTGACCTTGCACTTGGTGCCAGTAAGGATGCTCCTCACGCAGGCTGAATGTTACTCCTTCCTTACTGACACAGAAGCCCTTGATTTGCAATGCTTCACTAATTGTGATTTCCCTGGCTCCGTAGGGACACTTTACCTCCAGACCATCTGGAGATGGCCCCAACACTCCTGATTGGGAGGGCCACAAACCTGACTCATGGACCTGCATCTGGGTTGCAGTGGTGAATGCCCTGACGCCCTCACATTCATTCATAGTCCCCCACTGTACAGACAAAACACCATCAAGGGCCTGTTGTTGCCCTAGCACCCTGGCAATAAGGGAAGCAGTCACACGCTTTGACCTCAGGACAGCTCCAAAGTTGCTGGCAGTCAACCTTCCTTTCCTGAACAAATGCCAGTTTGGGTTGGTTCGCTGACCAGTGTAGCCACCTGAATTGCCCTCTGTTGCTCCTCAGACAATGCCATGCTTGCCACAATTGCCTCAGGTCCCTGATGCCCAACAGATTTGATAATTTCAGGAACAGTAAGTGTTTCCAAGCTGTAGTGTTCCTCTTCTGGCTCTGGGGAGAGAAGCCAAGACATTTCTGATAACCTGCCCCAGAGTCTGTCCCTCAGCCAGTCACGATCTTCGGAGGTGGGCTCTCTTGTCAGCGGGTTGAATTAGTTATTGGTTGGAGGAAATAGCTCCTCCACTGAATGCGTACGTTTAGCTGCCTTTGGCTTCTTCCACTGACAGGGGGTGTCAGTGCAGCTGAAATTGTGGATGGCAAAGATGGCTAATGCAGCCGCATGACTGCATTTCCATTCTCCACATGGGCATTCACATTTTGTGGAGAGAATTCCCTCTTCTCCTGTAGATACCTGTGGTGGTGGGATTGTTTTATTATTTAAAATATATTTACATTTGTAATGCCTTCCCAATTATCCCTTTAATTGTTTATAGCCTATACTGTATGTTTATTTCATGGATATTTCTGTGTTTTCTGGTGTGTAATAAAGATTTAATGTGACACATAAAATGGATTTGTTGATGGGAATTAATGTCACTAATGTGAATAAATTAACTCTAGGTTAACGGTACTCTTGCTATCACTACTCACCGACACTATAAACCTTGTCCCTCATGCTAGCCTTGACAACACCGGTAAGCACACCTTCATCTAGGCTGCACTGTTGTACGTGTCCTGACTTGTAGTGGTTCTCTCCTCTATCTACACTTCTTGTCATCTTTGGAAAACGATATCAGACTGGTCATTGACAGCCATGACTTCTAGTTAAATTCAGTGTGGCTAAAATGAAAAGCTTTGTTAAAATATGCAAGCACGTGGAAGTCAAAGTCAGCTTTATTGTCAAAAATTCTACATGTGTTATACATCCAGAAATATCGTTTTCCACAGTGTGACATGTATACATAAAACAAAACAAAAAGGGCCTAGATAAACGTGGTATACATTAAACAAACAAAAAAGGGCCTAGATAACCGGGGTATACAGTTTAAAATGTTAATAATATATTTAAAGTGTTCAAAGTGCAGTTTCAGTGCAAGTCAGTTGAAACTATCTTAAATTGGCATGACGTTGAAGTCGTGCGACCCTGCTGCTGTACTAGCTTGTAGTTCGTTTATAGCATAACGTTAGCATTTTGCTTCTGGCGACTAGATTTATGATTCAAAAATTATAAAAGTAGGGTTGACATGTGGAGATTATCCGGCTGAACAAAACGTGATCCCTCTCTTAAATGTGTGTCAACCACAGACCTTATTTCGAGCTATTTTCCAAAATCCTATGGAGAAATTGCATTGCGTTTTTGACGAAGGAACCGGAAGAAGTTTACTTCCGGGTTTTAGGACGTGTCACTGCGGTTCTCTATTGTTGTGAGACTCCCGCAGGCATGGCGGACAGAGCGAAGCGATCGAAGGTCTGGGTGCACTTTAAAAATGTAGTGGCGATAGTGCAAGGTGCAATCTATGTACTCAATTAGTTGCTTGTAAAGGGGGTAACACAAGCAACTTAATGAAGCATTTGCAAACGAGACACTCATTGAATCTAAAACGGTGCAGCGTGCGTATTTGACAGCCTAAACCAGGCATCCTCAAACTACGGACTCCGGTCCGGATCCGGACCGAACCACCACTGTCTCCGGACTCTGAGCAAATTATACTTTTCATATGTATTATCTCTCTGTATTATATGTGAGACATCGCCACAACGCATTCGCAACGAGTCAAAATTCTCCGCTATGTCCACTGCAAACAGCGCTCTGCATGTCTGACTGTTCCACTGTGTTCCACCTGTGTGTGTCAACGCTTTGGTCCAATCACATTCAGCATCCAGTCAGCATTTGTTTCCCCCCAAACAATATGCGAATCAGAGGCACAGTAGGGCGGGTCTTCGCGGAATGCGGGTGGGAAAAATGTTTGTGTCTCTTTCAACCTGTCTAAGTCAGAGCGAGAATAACAAAATAAATAAATTCAGAGCAAGAGTTAACAGCTCATCTAGTTCCATCTGTACTGTAGCTAGTAGCCTAGTTTCACCTACCGGGGTGGCAACTGAAACCCTAAAAATAGGCCCTGCCACCCCAGTTGGCAGCTTTGTTTTGAAAGAAAAGTTGTGGCTCATCGGACATTTATGAGAGAAAGTCTCTAATGTCCGAGTGCAAGTGAATGCAGCACAAGATGCACGTCATGTAATCCCTCCCCCGGTCCTGGCGCGAGCGTGGACATACGATTGGCGGCGATTTCATTTTGAACTGGACGGCGCAAAACGAGAAGCATTCGGACCCAAGCACTGAAGGAATGAGGTATTTGCGGTCTACAATGACAGAGAAGAGACTGTCAAGTTTGGCTGTACTCAGCATTGAATCAAAACGCACTAAAGCTGTTGATCTTAATACGTTTGTGAGGCGTTTCGCTGAACAAAATGGTAATCGCCGCAGCTGTAATAGACATGTCAACTTGATGCTCTGCTCACGGATGAGCATACACAACTATTAAGATGATGACGTTACGTGTGTAAATATATTTTTTTCTTTGAGGGGGTCTGCCCCCAAAAAACTGTTTTAAGTCCTGAGAAAGTCAAATAAGACGGTGTGTAAAACTACACTGCCCAGCCAAAAAAAAGTAACCACTTTGATTTAACTAGACCAGTAGGTAAGGACTTTCCACTGGATAATAACTGCAGTATAAAAGAATGCATGACTGAAGTGATGGAGACCATGTTGAAGGCAAACAAAAAGAGGAAATAACAGGTCAAATCAAGCAAATCCCCCTCTCAGATTCCACAGCAACCAGAAGAACATAAATACTGGCTGGTGATTTGATTCATCAGCTTTGTGATGGAATAAAAAATGCACAGTGCATTTCCTTAGCTGTGGGTGAGTCCACTGACACCACTGACAATGCTCAGTTGCTGGTGTTTGTGAGTTTTTATGATGAGGCAAAGGGGGAGTTTGTTGAAGATGTGTTGGGCCTGACGAACCTCAGTGGACACACAAGGGGGCAAGACATTTATAAAGCAATAATGGGAATGCTGAATGAAAGAGGGTGCAGCTGCCTTTATTCATAACTGTGCAGCTCTTACACTGCGACTCTGAGGGGTCAAGCACAGACACAATAACAATGAAAACTGCTGCATACAGATTATTTTAGTTTTTGCAACCTCGTGTTAAGAATCTTGTTGCAATTGTTTAAAAGTTTGAATGACCGTAATAAACGGACCTTTGTCTTATTGAAACATTTATTTTGGACCTTTAAGATTTGTATTTGAGTACCCCTGGCCTAAACAATGTGGTTGCTAGCGATAGTGCTAATAGTGCTAGCTGGCTTCAGCCGCGCCGTGTGTAAATGTGACCTGAGCGAAGGCTCGCAGGCAGGTTAGCTGCTGCGCACGGGTAATATGGTTCGTTTACCTGAGTGAAGTCTTGCAGGCAAATCACCGTGTCTTTTTTTTAGTTTATTAACACTGACAGTGTATTCATGTGAGCTCCTACACCTATAATAATTTGACCTTTCATTGAATGCTTTATAAACCAGTTAAACTTACAGATGTCATTGTGAATTAGAAAACTGCATTTAAATGTTGTTAAAGGTCAACGTTTCAATGTATGGTTCAGCAATTGTTGGTCGTTTACTAGGAATTGACATATTTTAAGCTCAAATACTTTGTTCTATGTTTAAACCTTCAGACACATTTTGACGTGTTTCAGTTCAGCACATCATTTATTTTGTGATGATTTAAAAGTACAATCCAGAATAATATACGTACTCGCCTTTATCTTTTTGCCATCTTAGCCTTTTTACCAATTTCTTCATATCACAGTTTTGCATGATGTCACTGTAGGACAATGTTTTAAGGATCTCTTGTCGAGCTAGGTTGTCAGTTTGAAATGTCTGGATGAAGATGTAACTGATTTACAATTTAATGTTAAAAAATGCCTCTTTTCATCCTCTGTCTGAGGGAAAACCCCAAAAAGCATGATAGGGCGAGCCAGGCCCCTTTAAGATATGTTATTTAGTTTTGTCTGCTTCTGAGAAGCTAATGTATAAGTTATACAGTTATTTCTGCAAGAACATTACAATAAAATGACTGTTTAATCTTCACATCTTGTATTCATGTCTATAATTTTGAGCACCAAATTATTGAAAAGTATCGAAAAATACCGATAAGCGGTACCGGTATCGATAACATCCTAACGATACCCATCCCTAATTATGATGCATTATAATACTAGGGATGCACGATATTGGTTTTTTGAAACCGATACCGATAACTTCCTGCTTCTAAAAAAATTTTTACGCCACTAATTATTTGAACGCGATTAACGCATGTGTATTTTTTTTCCTCGGCCGCCCCGTAGTTTCAGAGCGCATCGAGTTTAAAATACCATCTACAAGCTGATGCTGACAGCCCCGCTCCTGTCGCCCGCTTGTGGCAGACAGGAGTATTAGACTTAGTATTAGACAGACATATTTGCATGTCCTCACTAAGCATTATTACATATTAATTTAATATCAAAATGGCCAATTATCCCAAAATGTTGCTGCTAATATAATCATATGCTTGTCAACTTTAACTGATCAAAAAGAAATTCTGAAAAAATACTTGAATTATCTATGAAATTGCAATATTGTCCCTCAGTTTGTTTCAACCCCGTCACGCCATACCATTTACCCTCCTATTAAAATAATGGATCAGTCCAAGTGTGATCTGCATTGAGGGAATTACATCACAAAAGTGTCAGTTTATTCTCTTACCTATATTTCAGTTTTTGTATTTTCAGATTTAAGATTGACAAGCTCAACATTTCAACTTATAATTAAGTACACAAATGACATCACTGCTATCTCTTCAGAGAGCTGAAGGTGACCTGTGCAGCAACACATTTCAATCAATATTTGTCAATACTAAGAGCTGCTAGATTGTGCTGTTGTGATGGAATATGTAAGGAGAATAAGAACATACCATGTGGTCCAGCTGGAGTTTCATCTGCCTCCTGATCCCTGCCTCTGTCCCTCTTTCTGATACTTCATCTTTATTCCTCACATACATTTCTTCTTCTTCACTAATGTCTTCATCTCCTCCTCCTGCTCTGACCCTCCTGGTCTCTTCATCTCCTCCTCTTCCTCCTGCTCTGACCCTCCTGGTCTCTTCAGTGAACTCTCTTTTCCTTTTCCTCTTTCTGTTCGTCCTGATCACTTCTCATATGTCTTTTTGTTGTTGTTGAATCACTCCTATACTCTGGCCTGCAAGAGTCTACTTGTGAAAAGCACTGGTACAAATGCTTGTATAACTTTACGCGATAGGGCCATGTAGCCTAGCTAATAAGTAGCATATCATATAACAAAAGTATTGATCAAGCGCACACAGGCAGCTGTGTTTGGATCCAGTTTTTACAGTAAAGGATGTATCCTGGTTTCATTGATCTGGCCTCATTGCTGTGATGTGTAGTTTACGTGGATTTAATAGTAGGCTACTGCGTAGTTTAGCAAAGTGATCGATCTCCCAGCTAACGCTGTCTGCGTAGTATTTTGTAACGTAACGCCCCAAACAGCGCCCGTCTGTTAAACGCTATCGATTCAAACGGCAGCGTTTTATTAATATTTAGTTTCAAGCTCTCGTCCTTAGTAAAAACAAAACTAGTGGTTAGGGAAATGCTCCCAGGGGAAGCTGACTGGGACAGCTCGCTCCCTCTCTGCAGCGGTGTGAGCCGCGGTCTGTGTGAACGCCGCTCCGCAGTTTAATGCAGGGCCGTAGCTGCGTTTTTAACGGGCCTAAAATTATATTTAAAATGATTCACTTTTAACTAATGTAATGCTTGTTTTGTTGCTTGAGAAGCTTGTGGAAATAGTGTAGGTTTGTTTTAGTACAGTTTTAGGGAAACAAAAGTTAGGGGGGCAGCTGGGGGGGAAAGGCTCTACAGTGGGGGGGCAGCTGCCCCCCCGTAGATCCGCCCCTGGGCGCGAGCGAGAGAGAGACCTTACGTGCATTGTTGTTGTTAGCATCTGGTGCTAGCTAGCGGATATACGGAGCTGTTTAAATGAAAACAGAGGTGCGACATTTCGCCACAACTGCGCCGAGCACTTGACTTTATGCAGGAAGTCAGACAGTGGGACATTGTACGAAAAGTCAGCACACTCAGCGTCAACATGATTGCAGCGTCCAGGCAGCTCCGGTTCGAGCATATGCCTTGAGTTGCACATAGCTCCAACGCCCATACCACCGACGACATGTTTGTTTACTGTCCTGGCTTCACGGCCGCACACCATTTACGTCACAGCCAGGCATGAGTTAGGGAGCGCTGGATTTGTGAAAAACTCCCCTCTTCCTAAACCACTAATTATACCACAGTACTGGCAAAACGGGAGGAGCCGAGTGAAAAACAAGCGCCCCTCATCCCAATCCACCCACACCGCAGTATTTTTTCTTTTTTTTCACCCAAAAAATATATTGTATTTATCGGGGCTATTAATACTGGTATCGGGTTTATCGGGATGACGTCATAATTCCTAATATCGGACCGATAATTATCGGGCCGATAATTATCGTGCATCCCTATATAATACCCTTTATAGTCTACTCAGTGTCCCAGAATCATGAACATTAGTGTACAACTGATGGTGACTAAGCAAACATTATATACATCATGAAGGAAACGTGATGTAAAACAATATGTCTATAATGTAAGCAGAGCAGCCTACAACACAAACAACCACATTGTTTTATTAATTTGAGAGAAATTATGCTTTTATCACAGAAATACATGTCTGTACATCATATGGATAAACTAGCAGCTGTAGATCTTGAAGGTTTACATTATGCATCAACAATAATGTAATTAGTAGTACACAAAAATCCCCAAAGTAGTGTCATAAAGGTCTTTTTTATGTTGCTCATGAGCTTACTTTATAGTCATCCATATATAATTCCTTTTGAAGTGAATAGGGAGTGGCGAGTGATTCTAGACACAGCCTTGGTGACTGGAGCTCCAAGAAGATCAGACAAATCTGTTGTGCTCCCGTTTGCCTCCTCCATGTCTTTAGTTGCCATGGAGAAACTGTAGCAACACGGGCGACATCACCATAGGAACGGCACAGGGGAGGAAGCGACCTGAGGATGCATCAGCAGAAACAGAAGTGTCTCTGAGTGATGCTTGGTCAGGGTCAGCCCCGGGGCCTGACTGCTGCTCTGTACCACTCATTTCACGGCTTCATTCATCAGGATTTATTTTTCAGTCACACTTTTGTACTTTCATTACAAGTTAAACACTCGGAAACAGAGACTCTGTCATGTACATGTGTGTGTGTGGATCCTCTGAGTCACATCTATGGAAATAGTGTGGTTGTGTGATTTTCTCTTCACCGACTGTACTTTCCACTTTGTGTGTGTGTGTGTGTGTGTGTGTGTGTGTGTGTGTGTGTGTGTGTGTGTGTGTGTGTGTGTGTGTGTGTGTGTGTGTGTGTGTGTGTGTGTGTGTGTGGTGTGTGTGTGTGTGTGTGTGTGTGTGTGTGTGTGTGTGTGTGGTGTGTGTGTGTGTGTGTGTGTGTGTGTGTGTGTGTGTGTGTGTGTGTGTGTGTGTGTGTGTGTGTGTGTGTGTGTGTCCACTCCTCCAGTCTGGCACAGGCCATGTCACTCAGAAGAATTCAGTGATCGCTGAGCTCTATTTATTTGAAATGCCACGTAACTCCGTAACCTTCTGACATGTACTTTATCAGAATGACGGGGGAAACGGCGCCGCTCTGTTTGTTTCAGTTTTGTCAGTTTGACATGAGGAAATCTTTGACGTCCCAGCACCCAGCGTCTGCTCTTTCCTCCATATTTACCACTTCCTTCCTCTCTGAGCTTGTCTGAAAGGGGAGATCTCGTTCATGATTACTGATCTGGGTATAGCGATTGTAAAAAATGGTGATAATTTTTGAAATATCGAGGTAGATAGTCTAATATACAAGACAGCCAGAGTGCGACATACATTTTTAACCATATTTTGGCATGTGTCGTTGTAGGAGACGTTGGAGCACCCGCTGAAGCCCAAGCACTTTTTGCGTTGCCACGGCGACCTTGCTATGGCACTCTCGGCAAGCCCATCAAGCTTCTGGCTAACTGCTTCCAGGTGGATATCCCCAAGATCGACGTCTATCTGTATGAGGTGGACATCAAGCCAGATAAGTGTCCTCGCCGGGTCAACAGGTAACAGGAAGAGCTTCAGACTGCACACTAGGACAAACAATAGCACTTTATTTATCCCTGAAATGTCTTTGAGCTGTGTAAGATTAGATTCATACTTGATGTTGATTGGAGATGTGGGTCTTCCCCGGGGTCTTTGTCAGGGAGGTGGTGGACTCCATGGTTCAGCATTTCAAGGTGACCATCTTTGGCGACTGTCTGCCAGTTTACGATGGGAAGAGAAGCCTCTACACTGCTAGCCCACTTCCTGTCGCCACTGGTGGGGTAAGACTCTTCACTTCAGTTGATGGGGCCAACAAAGAACTTCACAGTTTAGTTGGGTTGTAACAAATATTATAGCTGTAAGGTTAGCTTCATTCATAATGTTTACAATAAACTTGTATTGTATTATACAATTTGAATGATTGCATTCCAGTGGTGGCTGCGTAGGATTGTTTTTGACTTGTATGATCCAAACATTTACAATAAATCCAGAAAGTAGATCTTCCCAAAATCCAAAACATTTTTATAACTACCAAAATGATCTGCTTCAATCCATATTTGTTAGTGTTCCGCCCTACAAAAACAAGTTATAGTGTTATATTCATGATAGAAAGTTTATTCCCAAAAAATAAACAACTAATTTGATCTGAATGAATACTTTATTAAAATGGTTTGTTTGAGGATGTTTCATTTATGTATAGAGTGATGACGGCATATTCAATTACAACATGCATTTGAAGCTTCAAACTCAAATGAAACAAACAAAACATTTATGGTTAAATGATGTGAATAGCTTCTCAAGTCAACTTTTCAATTAGAGCCTTAAACCCAAATCTACCAAAGTCATATTTAACTGTGAGCTTTTTATCATTGATCATTCAGCCGCAATAACAGTTGTTTTCCTCTCCAGGTGGATCTGGATGTCACCCTGCCAGGTGACGGTGGAAAGGACCGCCCGTTTAAAGTCACCATCCGCTTCGTGTCGCTGGTCAGCTGGCACATGCTGCACGAAGTCCTGAACGGACGCGCTGTGGCCGAGCCCGTGGACCTGGAGAAACCCATCAGCACCAACCCTGTTCACGCTGTGGACGTGGTGCTGCGACACCTGCCCTCCATGAAGTGAGTCTCCTCCCTTCTGCAAAGAGTTGTTTTTCAAAATAAACACTTTTTCTTTTATAAGAATATTTAAAGGAAAGGAGAAATTCTGATCCCCAGCATAAATACTTGAAATCGTATTAGGAGCTTAGTTTAGCTAAATATTTAAAGAGCCTGTGACACGAGTTTCCCCCATCATCCAAACCCATCAATTTGAGTAAATATTGTCCCCTTGAAAACCGTTACTGAACTGATTTTGGATATTTGTACTTTGATAACCATTAATCTGCCCTTCAATGTTGACCATTTCCTGGATCTGCTCGGGGATTCTTCAAGTCCCGCCAAATTATGTGTGATGTCATTGCGGGCACAGCGCTCCAGCTGCACCGTTCAGGATCCCAGCATCTGCATGTAAACGCACGATGGTGCACATAGCAGCAAGCTCAGACAGCTCAGACAGTTTAATTTTGAACGTGTCTGAGAGCTCATATGAGGCTGAAGGATCGGTTTATGTTGTATCTGTTAGAAGTTTATTAGGTGCGTCAATATGGGCGATCATACGGTCATGTAGCCAGTGGTGGAATGGGACTAAAAATCATCCCGGGACTCTCGACCGGCCCACTTCGGTACCGCTAGTAAGTTGTCAACGGGGGGAGTGGGGGATGTCAGGGGCGGCGGGTGCTGTAGGCTAGGAAAGGCTAAGCCTTCCCAAATATTTGTGTCACTGCATCCTGGTAAAATACAAATATAATGCAATGTCTGTGTCTTTGACATTAGCGCTGCCAGCCACCTCTGCCCTGTACTACGAAGCCAGTTCAACATACACTGGATATGTTTGAGTAACAAACAAACTAACCACAACAAACTAACAAACGAGATCTCGCTAAGCGGTCCTACGACGCTGGTTATCAACTCGGTAAATCAAGCCAGGATTTCTCTCACCAGCTGAGAACGCGTTCACGTGAAAGGGGCGGGGTTAGCTACATTTGACCAATCACAAACAGGGACAAGTGTACTGACAGCGCAGCGTCATACTTCATTAATGAAAAGTAAACTAATATTACACAAATATGAGCTTTAAACATCCATGACTTTAACATATAATCCAGGATACAAGCCACAGAGTTGCTGCAAGGTGAATACAGAACAACTGGTTAAAAAATAACTACCGAGTGTTTGAAAGCGTATAGTTTTATGATATCGCTGCCCCATCTAAGACACGAGTGGATCTGACTTTAATTACATTTGTCTCGAGTGTTTCGTCAACATAATGTGTTGCTTAAAATAATACTTCTGCATACAGTATGTGACACTGTAAGTGTTGCACGGCTGGAGAAGCTGACTCAGATAAGGAAATATATGATATATTATGATATTATATGATCGATGATCTGATTGATGATGTAATATGAATGATAAGTGCGACACGTCGGCGTCTTCTCTGCATACGGCAGTTTAAACTGTATTTCCTTTATCCTGTAATATGACTTGAGAGATTTAAACTCCGCACACTGAGTTGATCTCTTTTCTATAGACGCCGGAGGCGGGTAGCGTCAGGTAAAAAAAGTTATTTAGCCTTCCCAAACCTGAGCCTCACGCGCCGCCTATGGGGGATGTGCTAGTGACTTATCCGACCGGCCCACTTCGGTACCGGCCCACTTCGGTACCGGCCCATCGGGATTCGTCCCGATGGCCAGTCCGCCACTGCACCCAGCCCACGTAAACTGTCAACGGGGGGAGCCTCGCTGCGGGGAAACGGTGGACCTAGTGTCTCGATCGGAGTGGGAATAATAATAATAATAATCCGTGCATTTTATCCATTAATTTCCCCAACATTGTGGTGAAAAAACCACACGTTTAATCCATGTTGGTGTACTACAACTACAAAAAGCATCGGTTTGTTTTCTCATCAGGAAATGCAGACCGGCTCAAACAAACGATTTTTAATCATCATTCTCACGATCATTTAATGTATCATATGTTCGCCGAATTGACATGAAAGCACTAATAAATGTAGTTTCATCCACTTGAGTTTACAACTACAAAAATAATCGATTTGTTTTTATATCACATCCTACGGGAGGAAATTCAGCAGCTCTCACTACCGATTTGTAATCCTAATTTAATCATCATCTTCACCACGATCATTTATGTTTATGTTCGCCGAATTGACATGAAAGCACTGACAAATATGAATATACTGTAGTCAACTTCATTAAAACGTTATTAACGTGACTAAACTCAGTAATTCACCATTTCTACGCATGACAACACACTTTGTCCGTGTTTGGCTCTCTCGCCGCACAGTGAAGCGTTCCCGCATTGACGTCACTTCCGGCTTCCCCCAAAACTTCAAAATGAGTCGAAGGAATTTCCCGCGATGTTCGAAATTATTGATATTTATCGGAACGGTATCGCAACTTCTTTTTTAAACTGACGGTTCGAGATTACTAGTAGCCCAATATTGTTGTATAGTAGTATAATAGTAGTTGTTGGGAGGCTGTCACAGGCTCTTTAAGATAATTACCAGTTTCTTTGAATCAAGATAATTAAGATGACTATATCCTGTAGATGTACGATATTACAGATTGAGTTTCAATGGCAGGAAGTTGAAGATAAGAGTTTGAACTCAATGGCACTGAATAAAGCATGAGAGATTTCTCTTCCTCATGAAATATGATCCAAGGATAGTTGCATCCTGGAGCTACTGTATTACTTTATTATTCAGTCTTTTGACCACAACATAGTTATATATTGTGATAGATGCGGAATGTGGATTTTTTTTAAGTATGGGGGTTTGAAGAAACATTCGCACATGGATAAAAAACATTGTTGATTTAATATACCTCATAATATGCCATTTGGGAAATCTATAACCAAAATAGCTTTTAGTAACATGAAGGATTCCATTACTCAGGCAGCATTAGTGCTTCGCTGCACCCTGTGAACCACTCTGCAACTCAAACTCCTGGTCTATTTGTGTGCTCCACTAACATATGCCTTTGTGAACCTCATCAGGTACACGCCTGTGGGACGCTCCTTCTTCTCCTCCCCAGAGGGCTACGACCACCCGCTAGGTGGAGGAAGAGAGGTGTGGTTCGGCTTCCATCAGTCAGTACGGCCAGCCATGTGGAAAATGATGCTCAACATTGATGGTGAGAAAGCATATAGAGGAATCGTTTTTTGGAAATATGTAAAAGTGAATGATATATTGATATATTTTTTTTTTTTTTTGCTGAGTTAGATTGGAAGATAATAACACTTAAGTCTTTGAAGTAAATGTAGGCTACAACCAGCGTTTGGTTAGCTTAGCTTATCGTAAAACTGGTAGACACAACTTTCTGAGCTCTTTCTAAAGTCATCAAAACCCCACCTGCAAGCTACTCTAAATCTCACCAAATGATATATATTTTCTTTATTTCTTATAAAAACCAATGGTTCAGAACAACACTAAAGTTTTGAATGTGCTCGACTGTACTAGTATTGTCATCACCACCATCAACCAGCAGATACTTGAAGAAGTTAACGTGCCAGGCAAAGTCATCATATGGATTGTCTAAATTGTTAGGGTTATCCTGTTAACACGACCCCTGTCTTTCCTGGGATAGACATCCCTCATCTGTAGCTCCTCATGTGGTTTCTTCCATTCTTTTCCCCCTCAGGTTTTTTTATACCAAAGTGTTTCCCTCTCCAAAGCATGGGTAAAAACGGACAGAGGGTGCCTTATGCTAATGTGTGTTTTGAGATATTTGGCTGTATAATGAAATTGACTTGACTTAAATGGAAATCTCTAGAGTTCCTGTGAGGTTGATTATGGCCCAATTCCAAACTGACCCCTACACATTCCCGCTCTCAGCTGAATGAGGCTCCTTCTTTCAGGTGGAGGGTGTATATACAGAGGCATGCTTTGGGACAAACTCCCCTCTCCCCGGCATGTACTTTTCGTACATTTCAAATCAGTCTCTCTCGGGAAAAAAAGAAGAAATTATAACAACATTCAAAAACTATTTAGCAGTGTTTCTCTTTTTTTTGTAAACCTCTTTTCACATTTAAATCCGATGTTTATGAGCTGCTTGGTTTTTGCAACCGTCCCCGTACAAAACTTTACAAGACTTGTACCATTTTGTAGACACAAGTTTATATGATCCTAAGTAAAAACAATAGAAATAAAATGCACAGACCAATTTGAACAGTGTGTTTCATGATGGATACAAACAACATTGCACATGGTTAGGTAGGGCAGCTGGTTAAGTCGATGCAAACTAAGCTGTTGGGGGGCTTCATAACTCCCACTCCCCACTGGCTGGTTTGGAATGACACCTAATGTGGCAGATGCTCCACACGAACGCTCAAACGGAGTGATAGTGTGTAGGGGTCGGTTTGGAATTGGGACTATACTTCCTTTTCACAGAGTAAGGCTAGCTGTTTTCCCTGATTCCAGTCTTTATGCTCAGCTAAGCTACCCAGCTTTGGGCTGTACCATTTGGGTAATCTCTGTGTCTCATGGCTCTAAATAAATCCTCATCCAGCTGCACCTGAGTTATTGCCTTCATGACTAACAGTTTGATCTCCTCTCTTATCTCCTCAGTGTCAGCAACAGCGTTTTATAAAGCCCAGCCAGTCATCCAGTTCATGTGCGAGGTCCTGGACATTCACAATATTGACGAGCAGCCCCGCCCTCTCACCGACTCCCACAGGGTCAAGTTCACCAAAGAGATCAAAGGTACGTCACCGAGGAAAGGCAGCGCCTGCGTTCACTGAGCTGCAGTACGAGGAGACCATGCACTGCTTTGTGTGATAGCATCAGAAGATACTTTGACTTGTTGATGTTCTTGTCGACTATTCAGTGTTTCTTTTTTTATTTGATGCATAAAGGAGGTACAGATAAAAGCTGAATGTTGGTCAAGTAGGCATCTAAGCCCTCTCAGTTGTTCCACTCTAATGAATAAAAGCTTCAGTCACCTAAATGTTGCTTATTGCCCTGACTTCACAGGTCTCAAAGTGGAAGTGACACACTGTGGAACCATGCGTAGGAAGTACAGAGTCTGCAATGTGACACGACGCCCCGCCAGCCTCCAGACGTATGTTTTCGCATCGCTGTAGCTGTTAACTCACAATCAAAGCTGTCATTAACAGATTGTTGTCGCCTTCGAATCCTCAGGTTTCCGCTGCAGCTTGAGAGCGGTCAGACAGTTGAACGCACCGTGGCGCAGTACTTCAGAGAGAAGTACAGCCTGCAGCTCAAGTACCCCCACCTGCCCTGTCTGCAGGTGGGCCAGGAGCAGAAGCACACCTACCTGCCCCTGGAGGTAAGGACTGACATTTAAAGGGATGCCGTGGCCAAAGCTGGTCAAATCAGTTTTTGGAAGATACATCGTAAAACATTTCTTTTCATTGTGGATGGTAACGTTTTAAAGACAAGACAGTTTTAGTGTAAAACAATATTCGAAGTTTACTGTTTCAGACAGTAGAGGATCTATTTTCTCATAATCAAGTATAGGTGTCATATACAATAAATCTTTGATTCATATCCAACAGACAGCTTGTAACGTTTGCCTCGGCATGTGTGAAGCTTAGTCTGGTTCCAGACCGCTAAAAGTAGCCCATATCTCAGATCTGTTCGGATAATTTAATTAAAGAATGTCAGGAATTGTTGCTGAGATGCAAGTAACATTTGGGAAATGTGACAACAATAATACAAATTCAAGCTGAATGAATGAACTGGAACAAAATGGTAATTTCTTCAGAATCAGGTTGGATCAAAAGAGGGATTCATTCATTCGTTCAACCTTTATTATTTATTTTATTTAAACGTGTGGAATTATTGAGGGCATGTTCTCATTTTCAGTAATGTCAAGAGTACAATAAAGGAAGAATAAATACACAAACAAATAAATATGAGGTCAAACTATAACATGAAAGAGAGGTGTAGTTTTCATGCATGGTTTTAAATCGACAACTGAAATGTAAAAAGAAAATGCAGCGTCAAAGTTACGTAATTGTCTCAAAGTTACTCAGGACTTTAAGTCAACTACTTGAAGGACCAATGTGCAATGTGATTAGCCTGAAGTTGAGCTGCCATTTTCCATTTAGGTGTGCAACATTGTACCTGGTCAGCGCTGCATTAAAAAACTGACAGACAACCAGACGTCGACCATGATCAAAGCCACAGCGCGCTCTGCTCCAGACCGACAGGAGGAGATCAGCCGGCTGGTGAGTGTCCTGTGCTCATCAAACTAAACGGCACAAAGCTTCCTTTTTTTCTTTCTTCTTTTTTCTCCTGTAAAATAAATAATGCCCTCTCCTCTCAGGTGCGGAGTGCAAACTACGAGGCAGACCCGTTCGTGCAGGAGTTTCAGTTCCGCGTGCGAGACGAGATGGCTCAGGTGACGGGCCGCGTCCTGCCGGCCCCCATGCTGCAATATGGCGGCAGGGTGAGCTCTGAACCCTTTATGGTACCTTCCCTTTAAATCACGCTTCATATGCATGTGTGTGTGTTTTAATGTGTGTGTTTGAGACACTTGGGTATCCTCCAGTTGGTCCAGAAAATATCAGTCAGTGTGATTCTTGCATAATGAAAGTTTGTTATCAATATGACCTATTTATAAACTGAGACACCCATCCGGTTGTCTGTGGAGACCCTGTGACTTAAAAAGAAAAGAAATGTATATCTGATTTGCTCACACTCTGATTGCATCTCTTTCATCTTTTTCTATAAATGCGTATGAACTTTTGATATTTGCTGTTTTGAGAGATCATAAAGAGAAGCTTTTTTCATAAAATGCTCTGTTTTGCATGTCTGCAACACAATTCTGTTTTCTTGCAATACACGCTAAATGCATGACCTGATCCGAAAACAATTAGTCTTAATGCCATGATCGGCCTTTTCAAAGAATCACTTGAGCTTGATCTCCCACTGGCTGCCTGAGCTCTTTACACCTTTGAATCCAAACACTGTCCTGTCCTCTGTACTGTACGTCTCTGTGTGACTACCAGCCCCAGGAGATCAACCCTGCACTGTCGTTGCAGAACCGCACGGTGGCTACGCCCAGCCACGGCGTGTGGGACATGAGGGGGAAGCAGTTTCACACCGGAGTGGAGATCAAGATGTGGGCCATCGCCTGCTTCGCCACCCAGAGGCAGTGCAGAGAGGAGATCCTCAAGTGAGTTCAGCAGAATGACTGTTTGCCCTAGTTTAGGCAAGGCCACACATTGTTTAGGTAAGCATGAAAATAATTTCAACTGCAACAGTCATATACAATGACATTTTAAATACATTTAACAAAAGTCATTAAAAAGCCATGAGAAAATGTTTTAGTAAAACAAACTAAAATAGAATCAGACAGGTATAAAAAACAATAATAAAAGTTAGTGTTACATAAGTTTAGTTAAGTTGGAGTGCTAAAAAATATACACATTAAAGGAAGGATAATGAACATTTATGGATATGAGATGATAAGAAATGTCAAATGCATTTCATCTAAAACACATTTAGAAAATGACCAAGTATGACAGAACAGAGTTGTTATTATGACATTTATTTTTCTGAGAATTGAAAATACACTTCGAACACATATTTACTCCTAACAATAAACATGCGATGATGTTAAAAACATAAGGCTGGTCCTTTTGAATGAAAAGTGTCATGTAGGGTAATGTGTTTCTTCCTTTATGTTCAGGAGCTTCACAGACCAGCTGCGTAAAATCTCAAAGGATGCTGGGATGCCAATCCAAGGCCAGCCCTGTTTCTGTAAATACGCCCAGGGAGCCGACAGCGTGGAGCCCATGTTCAGACACCTGAAGAACACCTACGCCGGGCTGCAGCTCATCATCGTCATCCTGCCGGGGAAAACACCCGTCTATGGTACAAAAATGAACATTTGTATAAAACAATAGTCTGTGTGTGTATAGAAAAGTGAGATCTTGACCTCTTGACCTGACATCATGTAGCCTCAATTCAGTCGTATGATGTTTGTGAGGCATGTAAGTGCATGCATTAAAAGTGATTGCAGTGTTTTAAAGGAATATCCCCTCTCTCTGACCCACAGCTGAGGTGAAGCGGGTGGGGGACACCCTGCTGGGCATGGCCACGCAGTGTGTGCAGGTGAAGAACGTGGTGAAGACGTCCCCTCAGACCCTCTCTAACCTCTGCCTCAAGATCAACGTCAAGCTGGGAGGAATCAACAACATCCTGGTTCCACACCAACGGTAAAATCCACACGGCAAGAAAAGATCCACTAAGAGCTTGTTGGACCTTGCTGCATGGACTTATCGGCCTCCTTTTATTAGCATTTAAAGATAATTGTATCACCTCGTCACATTGACATGTTCTTCTCTTGGCTCACTCTGTTTGCTGTGAAAACACTGTGTTGAGCCATGACAGATTGATGGTGAGGTAATGTTGTGTCTCTTGTTGTCCACGCAGACCCTCTGTGTTCCAGCAGCCTGTCATCTTCCTCGGGGCCGATGTCACTCATCCTCCAGCAGGAGATGGGAAGAAGCCATCTATTGCAGCGGTGAGACGTCACTTCAGAATCAGCCATTTGGACAACTTGTATTTTGCTCTTAACTTAACCTACTGATATCAGACTGTCTCTTGCCGGAAAATTCATTTTATCTTTATTTTGGACTTTAAAGAACAGCTACTTGTTTGAAAATCCTGGCCTTTTTTCCCCTCCTGCTAATACATTTAGAAATAACAGAAGAGTGTTTCCTTTTATATTGTTAGGTCCTAATGTAAGAAAAACATGTTAAAACGGCCCATTTGTCTTCATTTTGTATGCATCGCACACACCAGCATGAAACACATTTACTCTTAAAAAATCAGATTCTTAAATGAATTCCAAAAATTCACAATCGTTCAATAAATTGGAACTATTTGGTACACAAAGAAAAAAATACATTTGAAAATCATTTATCTTACTAGAAACTAGTCACTTAAAATGATCGACATATCTGTTGTGAGTTGTATGATGTAGGAACTATACTACACGTGTTGTCTGTGCTTTAATACAGTTAGTGTTTTTCAATAGAAAGGGAATATTTGAGGTGGAGGTGAGCTGTCCTTTATGGTAAGGGACTGGCATCTCCACACAATTGACTTCCTGTCTGATCTTCCAGGTGGTGGGCAGCATGGACGCCCACCCAAGCAGGTACTGTGCTACGGTGCGGGTCCAGAGGCCCCGACAGGAAGTCATCCAGGACCTGGCCTCCATGGTGAAAGAGCTCCTGATCCAGTTCTACAAATCCACCCGCTACAAGCCAACCAGGATCATCTTCTACAGGGACGGGGTGTCAGAGGGGCAGTTCAGACATGTAACACACTCTATTCTTTCTTTTGACTTACTTATTATGAAGCCAGCCCACGATCTAACATTCTTGATGAGCTGCAGGTTATATACATACTAGTAAAATGATTGTGGTTTCCTGTGCAGGTGCTGTACTACGAGCTGCTGGCCATCAGGGAGGCTTGCATCAGTCTGGAGAAGGAGTACCAGCCGGGCATCACTTACATTGTGGTACAGAAACGCCATCACACACGTCTCTTCTGTGCAGATCGCAATGAGCGGGTGAGTGACACAGAGGAGGGACAATATTTCTGCTACTTATTATTCTTATTATAGCTGCTTACTCCACCTGTTTCCTATTCATACCAATACACTACTGTATGTTTTGCACATGTTGTTTTAGTGAAAAAATGCACTTTTTATTTTGTTATGTTAAACAAAAACAACAAACATTGATTCTTTTTTCTTGGGCATTTTACGTTTTATGTTTATATAAATATATGTATTTGTAATATCTATTTAGTGCACATTCTTACTTTAATTTGACATATTTATAAACATATTTTCATTATATTTAATTATCGTTTTGTTACGTTATAAAATGGAGCAACTGTCACAAAAAACAATTTCTCCTGGCATAAATAAAGTGTTGTGATGAATTGTTTTGGAGTAGAGGCTCATGAACTGAGAGTAAACAAAGAAAGATTTGAAACTGCTGCTCATGCATATCAATTGGATTTCTTTTGCAGTATGTCCCTCTTTGAAATCACTTTGTTAAATGTCCTGCAGGTTGGACGAAGTGGAAACATTCCTGCCGGCACCACAGTGGACACGGACATCACTCACCCCTACGAGTTCGACTTTTACCTCTGCAGCCACGCTGGAATCCAGGTACGTTTCACACTTACAGGCAAAGTCACTGGAAAGTCTCAGAAGAAAACACCCTTTTTTTCTTTTAAAGGGATTTGATATAGTGCAGGAAGAAGATATCATTACACAAAAAGTAGATTCTTTTTTCTTTGGGGGAGTATAACATTGTGCAGTGATATTGGTCATTCTTTCCTATGTGTGCGTTACCTTCACTGTATAGACTGATATACGGCAGTACACTTAGACTGACTGCACATTGAAGAACCTTTTAAAGCCATGCTGACATTCTCTTTAATATGATGAACTGTTCTGCTTCTGAATGTTATGTATACTTGGACCAATCAGCTGTGGAAAAGTATCAAAGGTTATTTCACCTTCCACAACCACACCTGGTTAGATAGACTTGTGCTGAGCAGCCAGGCCTCCAGCTCCACCTAATTTTAGCCTCGTCTCCACGGAGCTGCTTTCTCTCGGGTGTGATTAACTGGGCTTGCCCCCTCACCCCTCAGGGTACGAGCCGACCGTCCCACTACCACGTTCTGTGGGATGACAACTGCTTCACCGGAGACGAGTTCCAGCTCCTCACCTACCAGCTGTGCCACACTTACGTCCGCTGCACGCGCTCCGTCTCCATCCCCGCCCCGGCCTACTACGCCCACCTGGTGGCCTTCCGCGCCCGCTACCACCTGGTCGACAAAGAGCACGACAGGTAGGGGGGAGGGACACTTTTTTTCTGAAATGAGATTTGATTTGCAATCATTTTAGACAACATTATATGAAAAATCTAAACAGTGCACTAGAATTAGTACTAGTAAATCTGAAAATGTCAATATGTGTGTTCAGAACGTCCTTCTGTGTAGAGAGTGAAGAGTGCAGGTGAGCTCACACAACCCTATTTCAAATTATTATCATTCTGAAACACCATTATTAGGGATGAAAACACATGCGATTGCAAAGCTTCTAACAAATCAAAAAACATAACAAACACATTCGATCTGCCAGCTCAGTCCTATTGTGAACCCGGAAATGTTGAGGACCCCAAAGTCTTACAATAGAAATGTATAGTAGGGGTCCCCAGTACATAGAAACTGCAGAATGCAATTAGCATATGTTGGGCAATTTTTACAATTAGCATTTGGATGTTGCACTAATTAGCATTATAGCCTATTTCTACAGTTGGCGGTTTATTGAGGATGCTAAATCCATTTCTTACATTTTCATCATCAGAAATGGCAGTTGGAACCAGAAACTGGCCATATTTAAACTCTCGTTGGGCTAACTTTGATCAGCTTATGCTAATTGTGCAAATTGCCCAACATATGCACGTTAGCATCCGGCAGTTTCTACGTGCTGGGGACCCCTACTGCACATTTCTAACATAAAACTTTGGGGTCCTCAACATTTCCGTGTTCATAGCGATGGCAAGTTGGCTAATAATGTTAAAAGACACAGAAAGAGCACTTACAAAATTAAATACAATTAACAAAATAAAGTGAAAAAACTATCATTAAAATAATTGTAAATAAATGTATCTTCATTAATATAATAATTATTATTGTGTGTGTGTGTGTATGTATATATATATATATATAGTTAAATATTTTTTTTTTTAAATATATTATACTCTATTTGTAGTAAATGATAATTTCCACATATATTTTCTAAAGACTTTGAATTAAGTGTGCTTTATAAGAACTTTTTGTGTGGCATGATTGTATTTAGAGCTAAACCTTATTTCCTCACGTGTCTCCCTGTGGTCTCCTGCAGTGCGGAGGGCAGCCACGTCTCGGGGCAGAGTAACGGCCGGGACCCCCAGGCGCTGGCCAAGGCCGTTCAGATCCACCACGACACACTGACCACCATGTATTTCGCCTGAAGCCTCCACTTCCCTCCACCTTTCCTCGGCCGCCAACCCCCCCCTCCGTGCTGCTGCAGCTGGATGGCGGCGGCTGTGACTGCAGTAAGGATGTAATAAGCCAGAGAGGAGTTACAGCCACATTATGCAATCTGAAACCAGCCAATAGTCTCTGTCCCTCTCCCTCCTCCTCTGTTCTACATCACCATGGATTCTGTCTCCTTCTTTTACTCTCCACCTTCCACTTTTGACCGCAGTTTATTTCCCATGTGTCCAAGAAAGGCGGAGCAGCAGGGAATCCAAAAACTGATGATTTTATGGTGCATGGGTGGAGGCCGAAGCAGTGACTCGTTCCTCACGTTGAGCCTAACGTCGCTGGTTTATTTTGTGACGGTTTTACATGTTTGTTTGCTTGTCTAGATACAAAACTATACGTGTTATTTCTCTGTCGAGCAAATGTGTGATTGCCATTGTTAGAGTACGCTCGTAAACACAAAAGCTTCGCCCTTTTTTCTTCTTTTCTTGTCTCTCCTCAAAGCTGCCTTAGCGGTTACTCTTCTGTCTCCCTTTAAGCCAACGGTTCCTCAGTCATTCTGACGGTAAGAAACTCTGCACTCAGACGCTGAATGAATTTCTTATTTTTAAACAAAGCCACATCGACGGGGCATTGTGTATCTGGATGCCTTACCGCGACTGTTAGAAAACAAGGCCATGGACAGTTTTAAACTCCTCTCCTTCGTAGTTCTGCTCGTGTTGAACCAAACCTTTCCCGTGTGTTTTTTATTCCTCTCGCTATTTATACACATTTTTCTGTTTAAGTTAAATTTACAGCAATAGAGCAGAATGTTCATTACTTCTGACGACCACACATTTTTGACTTTTCCCCATTTTTACAGACCAATTTAGTTGTGGAGAACTCTTTTTGGTGCAATAAGGTGTTAGCGCAGACAGTGTGTATGTGTTGGCGTGGTAAAACGGTTTGTTTCGAGTGCGTTTTGGCAAGTGAGCTTGGACTCCGGAATGTATTTGAAATCCTCATGGAAGTAGGGACGGATGCTGCAGACGTGAGGTCTGTTAGAGAGATTTATCAAAGTGCCTGAATCGGTTAGATGGAAGGGTTAGGATCTTATGTAGGTTAGTGCGCCTCAACGCAAGCCACAAGTTTGTGTGATTCATTTAAATATTTAGTTTTCTGGTGGTTACCTCCATGTCCACTTAACACGCTGATTTCCTTCTGCGGAAATCATTCAAAAAATGCTTCAATCGGTTACCAAGGACAACAGTTTTCTCTGATTATGTTGCTCTTAAAGGACACAAAGTTCTAAACATTTAAGGAAATGCGCAATATTCATAGTTTTTTAATGCAATTCTCTGTTAAATATTCTTAGTGTAGATTATGGCCCTTTGAATTGCCGCCACATGAAATATAATGAAGGTCACAAGGTAGACCTTGAAGGTTTTTTCCTCATCACAATAACAAATCTATATTTAAAATCTGAACTCACTCGGTGGCAGTTTGATTAGGTACACCTGTAATATTATTTTACACAATCTAACACTATTGTTTTCTAAACAAGTGGTTTATGGTGCTATAATGTTCAGGTTTGGTTGACGGTGATCTTATGAATTTGTATCGTTTATTACTGTGGTCATAGTGATGGTGGTGATTTACAGCATCATTAACCAATAATAAACACCATCATAAAAACTGGACATTATGAACTCAGCTCTGCCATAAGGATGATATGGCAGAGCTGGATTACATTGAACAGGTGTGCCGAAAAGAGTTGCTACCAGGTGTAGATTTGAGTCATTTCTTGTAGCACTAATTTGTTATTTCATGATCTGAAAAAGAACCAAGTTTCTCATTTTAAGATCAAAAAGTAGAAAATCTAAATAATAATCTCACTTATTGCGTCTCTGGCCTTCAGTGGAAAGGCAGAGACTCTCCTGTGTTATCTGAGGGGACTCACTGCCAGTGGAAAACTAATATTACATATTCAGATTTCACTCTCTTCATCCTTTGCATTTTTGTTGCGTTTGTTTTCAGAAGAAATCCGGGCTGGGTATCTCCAGAGCCAGTTTCAGGAGTATTAACGGTTCTAAATAAGGCTGCAATTAAGGACTATTCTTACCTTAAATTAAGTGTTTTGTCCATAAAACGTTAGAAATGTCTGTTGTAATTTCCCACATACCAAGGAAATATATAGTTTTGACCGACCAACTGTCTAAACTCCAAAGAAACTGTTTAATAACATAAATACGACTAAAAAAAGTTGCAAATTCTCACAAAGTTAGACATTTTAGCTCGACAAATTCCTCAAAATCAAAAACAACGGTTGGCGATGGTTGCGAAATAGTAATAATAATTTCAAGACCAGTTACTAAACAATAATAAATCCTTTCTATTTTGGAGAAAACGGTGTCATTATGCAGTGAGGAACACTTTTCCTGATACATTTTGACTTCATCTCTTAATAATGCCTTGAATCGCTCACTGTTGCCAGATTTTCTTTAATACCCAGGCTGAGGGTGTTTCTGTCATGGCCTTGCAGTTCAGTTGAAACAGAGGAAGCCTTCAGGTTTCATCTCTTGGACCAAACCATTGTGCCTGGTCAGGGGGTGGAGGACTTGAGGAGGGGCCTTACAGCACCTGGCTGATGACCTCTGTACTGCTAACTGTGCTAGCCGCGTGTCACCACAACCAAACTAAAGCTGCTATAGAGAAACACATTTATTTAATATTTCATCAGATACATATATATTAATACGGAGAGATTAAGAGGATTATGGTATTTTACTGCACTTAAAGAGACGCATGTGTTTTTATGGTTAAGCATTTTTAATTCTGAGATATCACGACCGTTTGTCCCGCTGTGTGTTTGTTGTCACGTTGCAGCTGTTTCTTAATGTCAGACATTACCAGCATTTGATTTTACTTGAAAGAAAATGTAGTCGTGGGCATGTTGAATATTGTTCGCTCGAGCTTCTGCCTGTTTTTAAAAAGTCTATATGGAGCCTTATTAATCTTTTCCTGCTCGGCGTTGGCAGAGCTGGAAAGCCTTTTGTCCTTCAAAATAAAAGTATGACTTGAGATATATTTATATGTAGAGATATTAATGTAATGCACACACCACTTATTTTTTTTAACCAAGTCCTATTTGACGCAGAGGCTGTACGGAGATATGGCGTTTAATAATAGTGGTATTTTTTTCCAAATTTGATAATGCAATAGGTTTACTCGTGTGATGTTTGCCGCGTGGAGACTTGTCATGTCAAGAGATGGGAGGAACCATTAACCCTCCTGTCAAAAGATCCCCCCTCTCCTTTAGTATCATCTCCAAAACTCATTACACTTTTAATAATTTTCTCAATGCATGTGCTGCTTCAAATTTAGTTGAGTTCATATTCAAGAGAGGAGGAGGGTTGATGGTTCATCCTCCGATCGACGTTAACAGGCTGTGCCTTTCCTGACGGTGCTGAAAAAAATCAAAGAGATCTTAACTTTCAGACAGGGCACTGAGGCCCATTGATAAGTATTGATACATGACGATACTGTAAGGCGTGATTGTGTTTGTTTTGTGTTTGTGGATACCTCGGACATATGCCAAGAACAGAAAATATGCAGAACTGATCAGTGTGGAGCTGACAGGACCAAAAGGCCTGTGGGGGGTGGGCACTCGAGCACAACCCCGAAACATTTGTAGAGAATCAAATCTTGTAGGTAACGAGTAGCTCAGTTGAGATTTTATGTAGCATTATTTATTTATTTCTAAGATGCCTCCCTTTACTGCCTGTACACCCATTACCCCCCCATGTTCATCTTAAGTGGACGGCAATAATGAAGCAATCGTCTGCAATCCATTTCTGTGGCCTCCATTAGTGTATGCATCATTGTCTTTTATCTTCTAATATGAAATTACGTTTACAGATAGCGCTAGTTCTTGGGGTTGAGTTATTTCTCCACGAGTGCCCGTTTCCCCACAACAATAAATCTTGAACCCTCTGCGGTTGGCTGCATATCATACTCATAAACAAAACGATGTTTGGGTTTCACAGTATATTAATGTGCTTCTTTTTTGCCTGATTACTAAATGGTGTCACTTTTAGAACTAAACTGTACGTCAAGACCTTTTTTTGTCTTAACACTCATCTGATCCTGGTCCTAAGTTGAGCCTTTTTATTTGGTTGTCATATTTAATTTTTTGGAATAAATACTCTATGTATGAAATGTGTTTGTTTTTTAAATATGTTCCTACGCAGAAGTTTATCACATGAATACTGTCAACACAATCTTAACATTAGTTTCAGCTTTGGCTTGCTCCAGCTGTCATACATGAATTTAAATGTGTACGGTCTGGTTAAGTCACATGTTTAAAGAGGCCCTATTATGCTTGTTGGGGGTTTCCCTTTCCTGTGTAGTGCGTTCTATAGGTTTGTGTGCATGTAAATGGTCTGCAAAGGTCCCATCCTTGAACTCCTTTGTTTACTTCTGTAACATAGTGACATGTATCACTCTGGCTTCTATTGGCTAACGCTCCATCACATTATACGTGATAGGCTAAGGGGTGGGACATCTCTAAGCGGTTGACCAATCACAACAGAGCCGGCCAGCTAACCAATCAGAGCAACTGGGCTCTGGTTTCAGACAGAGGGTGAAAAGAGGAGCTGCAGTATAAATAAAGAGCTTTCTGAACATTAAAGCATGGAGACACGTCCCAGTAGAGACACTACATACTGATATACACCTGAACATCAGCAGGAGAGGACTCTTTAAAGTAGAGACACTACATACTGATATACCACCTGGACATCAGCAGGAGGAGGACTCTTTAAAGTAGAGACACTACATACGAGATAGCACCTGACATCAGCAGGAGAGGACTCTTTAAAGTAGAGACAACATACTGATATACACCTGAACATCAGCAGGAGAGGACGCTCTTTAAAGTAGAGACACTACATACTGATATACACCTGAACATCCAGCAGGAGAGGACTCTTTAAAGTAGAGACACTACATACGATATACATCATGAACATCAGCAGGAGAGGACTCTTTAAAGTAGAGACACTACATATTACACCTGAACATCGCAGGAAGAGGACTCTTTAAAGTAGAGACACTACATACTGATATACACCTGAACATCAGCAGGAGAGGACTCTTTAAAGTAGAGACATACTACAATGATACACCTGAACATCAGCAGGAGAGGACTCTTAAAGTAGAGACAATACATACTGATATACACCTGAACATCAGCAGAGAGGACTTTAAAGTAGAGACACTACATACTGATATACACCTGAACATCAGCAGAGAGAGGACTCTTTAAAGTAGAGACACCTACTGATATACACCTGAACAATCAGCAGGAGAGGACTCTTTAAAGTAGAGACATACATACTGATATACACTGAAATCAGCAGGAGAGGACTCTTTAAAGTAGAGACACTACATAGGATATACACTGAACATCAAGCAGGAGAGGACTCTTAAAGTGAGACACTACATACTGATATACACTGAACATCAGCAGGAGAGGACTCTTTAAAGTAGAGACACTACTACTGATATACACCTGAACATCAGCAGGAGGGACCTCTAAAGAGAGAACCATACTGATATACACCTGAACATCAGCAGGAGAGGACGTTAAAGTAGGAACTACATACTGATATACACCTGAACAGCAGGAGAGGACTCTTTAAAGTAGAGACACTAAGATATACACCTGAACATCAGCAGGAGAGGACTCTTAAAGTAGAGACACACATACTGATATACACTGAACATCAGCAGGAGAGGACTCTAAAGAGAGACACATATAACACTGAACATCAGCAGGAAGAGGACTCTTTAAAGTAGAGAAATACATACTGATATACAACCTGAGCACTTCAGCAGGAGAGGACTCTTTAAAGTAGAGGACTCTACATACTGATATACACCTGAACATCAGCAGGAGAGGACTCTTTAAAGTAGAGACACTACATACTGATATACACCTGAACATCAGCAGAGAGGACTCTTTATTTAAAGTAGAGACTCTACATACTGATATACACCCTGAACATCAGCAGGAGAGGAACTCTTTAAAGTAAGAGACACTACATACTGATATAACCTGAACATCAGCAGGAGAGGACTCTTTAAAGTAGAGACCACTACATAACTGATATACACCTGAACCTCAGCAGGAGAGGACTCTTTAAAGTAGAGACACTACATACTGATATACACCTGAACATCAGCAGGAGAGGACTCTTTAAAGTAGAGACAATACATACTGATATACACCTGAACATTTGCAGAATAGGGCCCCTAACAAATCGAGGTTAATATTTAGCTTCTTCTTAGTGATTCCAAACAACAAAAAGTTACAAAAATCAAAAAATTATGGAATAACATATTTTGTTTCCCTGTAAAGAAAATCTGAGTAAAAAGCCTAAGCATAATAGAGCTGATGTGCAATAGTAATGTGACAATTGCCCTAAACATGTGTTTCATAACAAATGTATGACCACCATTTTTTTTAATAATCTCATTACTACTAGCTGTGGTAGAAGTTAAATTGAAAGCAAATAGGGGGTTAAAACAAATATGATTCTTGTCAGACGGTAAGAAGCCAGTAGCATGACGCTGAATGATGCTCTCAGGGGTTTTAGGTCAGTTGAGCCAATAAGCAGCTACCTCATCTGAAGTGATATCCAAAATGCATCAGCATCTTCACCTGCTTTGGGATCATGAGAAAATATGATTCATAAAACTTAGTTTATAAATGGTAGGCCCATACAATAAACGAATAAATGCTGTACTGGGTGTTATCTGTGTACATGCAGTACACTTGCATTCTGTGCGTTCATTATTACTGACAGGAAATGGCAGGAGGAGGCGGTTATCAGTCACTTCCTGTTTGAAAGACACACTTTATAACATCGTTGTGTAATCTCTGTTTACGCTGTCGCCTGTTTCATGCCTATAACTCCGAATTAGCTCTCCACTGTTCTCTCTCCAATGTTCTCTCTCCACTTCCTGCTTATGTAACGTCCGCTGGTTTTAATTGCTTTATCCCTCTCTCCTATAAAACACTCGTCTCTGATTAAACAGTGCCCTTGTGAAACTGAGTCACAGGAACATGATATTAAACCAGACGCAGTAAGATTCTGTCCTGATGGAACCTGCTTCATCTGTACCCGATGGTCGCAAGTTGGTACTTGTTCCCTTTGGAACACCACAGTTTTCTTCAACAGAAAACACGATTTCCTGTTTTTTACGTTACTTCTACAGCTTGAATAGGCATACAACTACTGGATAATTGTAAGTATTTCCCCCATTCATGTATTCCCATTTATAAATTAAAATATTTTTGAAGTAACAACGTTGAGGACAAAGCCCTTACATTTGAGGTTTTATGAATTGGGTGTCTTTGGTGACATTCCCCAGATTTGTGACGCATTTTCGGGAAGTGAGATCCAAAAACTTAAATTACTGCTTAATTCAATGGGTGTTTTTCAATTCTGATGCATTTTTGGATGAACTCGGCAACGACCCGCTATTTGACTTAACACTAATAGGTTCAGATCTAATGACTGATCATGAACCAGCCACCTTCCCAATGGCTTGCAACGTTCTATACTGTAGGATCCGTGAGATGAACTCTCCTAATACATTTTAAACCCTTATCCCAAAGGATCATTTAAGGTGGTACCAAAATGTTATGGTCCTTTTGACATCTGTAATGTTGATGAACATGAAACGTATGCATGCCAATACCATTCACTAAATTACAGCTTTTAATTGAAGCTTGAAAAACCCCAGAGAATGAGCAGATACAGAACAAAAACTAAACGTGCGCATTAAGCGTTAGTTGTATTTTCACCTGTAATAATACGGACATGAGACAAGGACACTAAGCCGCCTGTTAGTCACAGTGATTGGTTCAACTCAAATTTGCAAAAACATTAACATGAATCATTTCTCCAGAACTTTCATGAAAGGGTGCCTCCTTGTATATTCAGTCTTGGATGGCCTCATTTAGAGGGTTGGGGAGGGTGAGGAGGGCCTCCACACCTCAGGATGTGCAGCTTGGCCATGATGTTCCTGACGCAGTGGTTCAACATGCTTCTGACGGCCGCTGAGGAGAAGTAGAAGATGAAGGGATCCAGGCAGGCGTTGAAGGTGCTGGAGAGCAACGCCACGTTCCTCCACTCCTCGCTCTCCTGACGGACGAACCCCACCACGTGGGAGGCGTTGTAGGGCCCGAAACACACCACGAACACAATCAGCGTTCCGAGCGCCAAACCGATGGCCCGCAGCCTCTTCCGCCTGCCGATGTTGGGAAGCTTGGACAGGATGTGGATGAAGTTGGCGTAGCAGAAGCAGCAGATGAAGAAGGGGACGCAGAAGAGGACGAAGAAGAGCTCCAGACGAACCGGCAGCAGGATCTTCAGCTCCTCCTCGGTGAAGTTCAGGTAGCAGGTATGTGGAGGCGGGGCGTTCTTACCGGTGGTGCTGCCTTCGTCCTGGTCACTCTCTGCCCCGCTGCTCCACTGGGCGTAGGGCATGATGTAGACGATGCTGAGGTTCAGAGAGGTCACCACCCAGAACACCAGGCTGGCGTACACGGCGTAGCGAGGTCTGCGACACAGGGTGTACCTGAGGGGGAACGCCACCCCCAGGTATCGCTCCACACTCACAGCGGTGAGGAGCAGGGTTGCTGTTGTAGATGGTGACGTAGAATAAGAAGCCAGTGAGGGGGCAGAGGGGGTAGGGCATCAGCCACACCATGCCGTCAAAGGCCTCTTTAATTTTTAAAGGGCAGGAACGCCAGGAAGATGAGGTCTGAGATGGTGAGGTTCAGCAGGAGGATGTCGATGGGGGCGGGCTTGCCGCGCACTTTTTTTGCAGAAGGTGAAGAAGGCCAGGATGTTGGCGGGGACCCCCATCAGGAAGGTGACGATGTAGACGGAGAGCAGCAGGCGGTTGCACACCATGGCGGCTCACCAGGGACTCTCAGACTCTGGGGGCAGGAAAACACGAGTTATGATTCAGAAGAAAATATTCCAGGCTAATTCTTCTCATTGTAAATATTTTTATTTCAAAGAGACATCCCTTTTTTAAGTTTAAGTTTTGCTTGATAACTATGAAGGGCATTTCTAAAGCTTGGTCTCATTTTCAGCCACAATAGTGATTTGGTAATGGCAGCCACCTACCACTTTGGTCCAGACTCAAATATCTTAACAACTTATAAATGAATTGCCAATCAATGTTGTTCAGACAATCATGGTCCTCAGAGGATGAATATACTGACTCGTGATCCCCTTCCAATAGATTGCAAATCAAATTGTATTCATGTCTGGATAAAAGTAATCAAATCAAAGATTCTTTATGACCAAACAAATGCAAAACTAATGATATTCCCAGCAGCCTCAGCTGTAGTTAATAAGCAAACGTTAGCATGCTAGCACGCTAAATTGAGATGATGAACATACTGTAGCAAATGTCATACCTGCTAATCATACTTGTCACCTCCATTAAATACATTCCCTGAAGGAAATCAAGACATAATTAATATAAAGATTTTAAAAAAGGAAACAAAGTCAGAAGTCTTTTCTTCTTCTTTTTTTGAGAACATAAAATGTTAAAGGCTAAAGTTGTTCCAGGTACACTTAAACTCAAAAGGTCAACTTTTTCAGTGGTAATGTCAAACTAACTACTCAAAGAAACTACTATCATATTCATTCATAATTTAAATAGTGCATACATCCACATTAAATTGCCTTCAGGTGCCTTGAGTGTTGTATTTTATGTATTTTTACTAATTGCCAAAACATTGAAGAAAAGACTAAACGTCAGCCGCCTTCCATCACTTCCCAACTTCTCTACGCTGTCTGTGGAAGGCTATACTCCAGCCCAAGCCAATTGCTTCTATATACATATGTATATCTTTTTTTAAATGAGATCAATCCTAAGTGTTTTAGCATTTGAAAGGGTAAACTCAAATTGGAGTAAATTGTTAATATGTGAGGGACTATTTTGTTTGTTTCTGTAATGAAGGTTAGGACAGTGTGTGGGATTGTCTGCCCAAAGAAATCAGTGCCAACCTTCATCTTAATCAAATATCCTGTCACAAAATACAAGTTTCTTACGTTTTTATCCATTTTTAGACAACAATGGAAGTCTATGATACAAACAAATAAGAATCTGTACATGCTTTGTATGCAAAATATATCCTGAAGTACACCATTAGTCTGTTGGGAACTAACAATTAAAAGCATTTACCTTCTCCAGTTTTTCTGCAAAACTTAACACCAAATAGCTTCGCCAAATATGACTGATACAATATAGATATACACACTTATGAGTTACTTTCAAATAGTCAAACTCACCTGTGTAAAGCTAGATAAACCTGGCTCTCCATCACGGTGCGGCTGTCCTCGCCGATGCAGACTGTTTGATCAGATTAATAAGCATGTCCCGCTGAATATCTGCTATCTCCTTCAATAAGGGGGAATTCACAAGCTCAGGCTTTGTTCTTCCCGCTCTCCAAACATCATCTCCCAGCAACCGGCCATAAGTTCGCTGTCATGCAGGTGGAAATGTTTTGTGATCACTTCTGTGAGAAGCGTTAACGGTGACAAAGAGAAGTGCAGATGTTGCATCAGGGAGGATGTATCTGTGTGGTGTCCTGGTGTCCACCAGAGGACTCAGAGGTCCATCTCCAGGTTCCAACAGAAACATGATTTCTGTATCCACAACAATGCTTAAACAAACATGCAGTGGCTGCAAAGAATGAGCAACACCTTCTTTTATAATTGTATTTACAAATGAGTTGAAATGAAGTCCTGGAGGCCTCATCTAATAAGGGTTTCTCTTTTTATAAATCAAACGTTATCGGATTATGCAGAGGTAGAAGAAGTACTCTGGTACTTCTACTTTTACTCAAGTACAAGATCTGAGTATAGGATTACTCTGTTACAGTAAAAGTCCTGCATTCAAAATGTTACTCAAGTAAAAGTACAAAATAATTGGCATCTAAATATACTGAAAGTACCAGAAGTAGTCGTTGTGCAGATTGGTCCATTTCAGAATAATATATATGATATGTTTTATAATGATTGATCATGAAAGTGTTCTCAAAGCTGGTGAAGGTGCAGCTAGTTTGAATGACTTTGTATACTGCAGGGTAGCTGGTGGATTTACTCCAGGTGGAACTAAAGTCTGATTTAAGACTTGATTATATTTCACATCATTCATCCACATCTGTGAAGTAACTAAAGGTATTAAATACATGTAGTGGAGTAAAAGTACACAGTAGCATTTCATGGAAATACTCTAAAGTACAAGCATCTCAATAGTGTACTTAAGTGTGTACTTAGTTACTTCCCACTTCTGGTATTCTGTATATATTTAAAAAATTGCAAGAAGTTGTGAATTTTTGTAAATAATACCCAAAGCTATACATAAAAGATGCTTATATAAGTCAAATGTATCTCTATTGCAAGTTCTGGTATCAAATCTAAAAATAAAAACCTATTCTTATCAGCAGCTACGTCAATGGTTGGTAGTAAAATGAGTCTGACACCAGTTATCAGTGGCGTGTTTTGACATATCATTGGTTAATGAGGTGATGTGTAAACAGTGTTTTTGTTAAATACGTGACTATGTCAGGTTACATTTGTATTCTGTGATTTCATTAATGATACTAGATGTTTAATGTTTTTGAATGTTGCTTATAATTCTTGCTGTATTGTATTTTCTTAGATGTAAGATGTCCATTCAATAATAACATAACAACTCATTAGACTGATTTAAAATCTATGATGCTTTGCTAACAAGTCTTTATTTAAAACATGACATTAGTATGTACAGTAACAGATTTACTGAAACGTTCCCCACTCTGTCTTGATTTGAACAAAACTGAAAATTATTTTTGTATTTCCATCACAACCTCCTCCAGCTGTGTCCTAGCCAACAGAAAGTCATATTTTAATATAAACTTTAGTCTTTAAAGATAAGAGACAATCTACACAACACATTTGCAAACATCCAACTTAATTTAATTTGACAGTTTATCTAATTAATATGTCCAGAAACCCATCAACTAGTACTCAAACAGATCTACATTGAAGTCTAAAACGGATTTCAAACATCAAATTGTTGATAAACCTACAGCCTCAGAAGTGTTTTCACTTTTAACATCAGAGGAGCACAGGAGCAACTAATAACATGAACGACGTGCTGCAGGTGCCAAAACAAAACACAGTATATCTGTTGCACCTGTGTGTGAAGTCTTTTATGGACCCCCCCCCCCCCCCCCCCCCCATTTTAAAGGCCCTTTCGGAAAGATAACGAGCACTATGGTGTATTAATTGTCCAGTTTGAGGTTAGAGCAGACCCTATCCAGACACCAGATGGAGCCATGTGTCCTCACACTGACCACCTGATGTAAAGTTAAGCACGATTTCCAATGACTGGTTTAAAACTAAGGTTTGATTAACTACTGCGTTTTTTTGAGAGAATCTTTTTCATTCCAAAGATGTGAATTTCCTTCTCTGTTCATAGTTCCTTCTTACTGTATAATTATCAAAAACATTGACATAACAGGTTATTTTGACACTGTATGCTGTTGGCGAAACAGCCTTACTCTGTTTTTCTTATTTCATCTAAATGTGCTGGATATATGTCAGGAGGACTTTAAGTGTATCTGAACCAGATGAGTGGTGATGTGGACATTTTCTGGAGCCGCTCAAAGGTACACACATCGGCTGACCGTTTTTATCCTGTTCCTGCTTTTGGATCTGTCACATTTTCTTCCCGGGATACCTTTGGCCTCCCCCCACTGTGACCTCACTCATGGCTTTCTTTGGTCACCTGGGCCCCCGCCTAGCTCCTCTCAAGTAGTGTTTGTGGTGTCCTTGCATTAGCAACACCATTAGCGCTGTTAACTCGATGCCGACCCCCCTCAATCCGGCTGAATTGGCTTTGCCGTCCACACATTCTTCCCATGAACCCCCTTGACGACGCTGGCGACAGCATCATCATGACCACGGGCTCCAGGAAGACATTAAAGGAGCTGGTCAGCATGGCGTACGTCCTCCACTGAACATTTGCATGTTGAACAAACCCCACAATGTGTGAGGCGTTGTAGGGGGCATAGCACACCACGAACACCGCCAGCGTGGAGAGAGCAACAGTCAGAACCCTTCTCTTTCCCATGGGGCGCAAATTTGATCGCCACACCAGGGTGACGCAGCGCAGCGTGCAAAACGACGTCACGATAAGAGGCAAAATAAACAAGACGATGGCCATCTCCAGGCGTAAAGGCAGAAGAACAGCCAGCTGGGTGTCGTTGAAGTTGCCGTAGCATTCTAACGTGTCACCCTTAATGGAGACAAAGTTAGGCCCTCCTTCAGTCACCAGGGCAACACTGAGGTGAATGAGCACCAAGACCCACAAGGCAACGCTGATGAAGCAGGAGTTCCGAGCATGGCGGTATCTCTTGTAGATAATCGGGAATGCGATGCTGAGGTAGCGCCCCACTGTCACCACGGTGATGAACAGGCAGCTGGCATACATCGAGGAGAAGAGGAAGAAGCTGTAGATCGGGCAGACGGGTGCTGGTAGCATCCAGTTCTGAAGCAAGGTCTCCAGAGTCTTCACAGGAAGCCAGACCACCAGGGCCAAGTTGGCCAGGCACAGGTTGAGGGCGTAGACCACGTTGGGCGTGGCGCCATGTTTGCGGGCCTTGCGCACGTACACGAACAGGACCAGAAGGTTGGCGGGAAGACCCAGAAGGAAGGTAATGGAATAGACAGTGACTGCAACGAAGTCCTTGTAATCCACCTGCATGTCTTCAGTTTAGGACATGGACACTGCGGAGAGGTACAGGAAGTCCAACAGAATGGTAGCACTGTCATTTACCATGACAAGGACACATCTAGAAAAGCTGACGGGAACGTCTTGACTAAAACACACAAAAAAAGCAGATTTCCTGAAAAATAGTTAGGATGTTCCCAAGTCCTCTTCTTTTATTAATCCCGTTTTCATTATACATTCTCCATTGGTGGTGCCAGGATTCTCGATCTCTGAGATGGAAGCAACTTCTGTCTGAGACAGTGGGGGGGAAAGGAGGCAGTGGCAACAAAAGTGGGCAGGAAGGGGGCGAGGTGCACTGACATCATGACCGATAAGGAAACGCATCCGCTCAGGCAGAAGTAGGGGGCATTTAGCAGGCACCAGTCTGCCTTAATTGCCCTCTCAGTGTAGGGCAACAGACAGGTAGCATCTGGGCCCTTAAGTGAAATGATTCAGAATAATTCCACGTGTCAGGAAGCACATGGCTGTCTAAATGAACTGAAGAGCCAGGCAGTAAAGTTGTAAATGTGCTGAAGTTGATGGTCGATGCGAGAGCAGGACGGGTTGGGCTGTGGGAAAAGATGACTTGTTTGTGTCGCTTCTCACAGTTTTATGACGGGGAATGAGTTTTTTTAGTGTTTGTGTGCGTGTGTGTGAAAGTGAGTGTAAGAGAAGAGTGGGTGTGCCATGCAAAAGGCTTGTGGTGAGGAAAATGGAGCAGAAAATCCCTTTTATTAGAGCAGACTGGCAGAGAAGTGTTTTTCCAAGAAAAGACCTGCTGTGGTCGAAAACACGACTGTTGGCTGTTTGATTAGTCTATTGATCCACTGCTAAAGACAAATATGTTCATACTCTTCTGATACTTGTAAAGTAATGACTATATTTACCTAATTTATAACCCGAAGTGAAAGTAAATTAACACAGCCTTCACTCACTTCAAATATTGTTTCTCAGGTTTGTTTTTCAGGTTGCAGTGGGTATTCCCAACATGAGTCCATTAAGAGGAAAACAAGGGATAGTTCAATCAAAGTTTTTGGTAAAAATAAAATCAAGACTTTTTGGACATAAATTATAAATTGAATTGATGGATATATGTTTTCTCATATGATTAAGAAAATAATGATGATCAAAATAATGATTCAATAAATGCATTTATACGGACCACACATCAGTCAGACCCTCATTTTGAAAAGCAACAGCTTGAATCTGCTGCCGAAATATGAGCACACAATTACAAAATATAAATGTTTTTAAAAAATAAATAATAATATCAAATCTTTGAGACAAAAAAAACAAACTTCATCAATAGACTGTGAGATCAAAAATAAAGGAAGCTCAGACTAAGGTTTTGTGAGCTTGCATTCAACATGTTCACAAAGCACACACATTTGTTGTGTCCTAGCAACCTGGAGGGAATTTCTCATTGGCTGAAGAAGAGTGTGTTTCAGTATAATAGTAAACATTTCCTCCGCCTGCTTTTCCTCTTTCCTTACCTGGGAGCCGTCCGGAGGTAAAGGAGCCTTGGACTGGGAGATGAACGATAATAACCTTGTATTATTTTGTTATCTCAGAGGCCGTGTTAAGTGCCTGTTTACCAGATTTGGTATCTAAACCCAGCAAACTGTTGGAGTCATTATCGCCATCTTCATCCTCCACACAGCATCAGTTGATCAAACAATATAACGAGGCAAAACAAAGCCATTACAGCTAATGGTCAGTTAAAGCTGTGACCTACAGTAACACGAACATGACCGCTTGTGGGTTTTAGTAAACAATCACAGACAAGGAAATCAAACGCACAGATACAGCACTGTCAGACTCCATTTATTCATCAATACTATAGTTAATTAAGAGGAAAAAAGCGTGTCATCCTTAGTCTTTTCTGGAAAACTCAATTACACAGAGAAAGTACATAATTGAACTCAAAGCAAGTTACACAAAATCAGGAAAATATATATTTGTGTTCAAATAAATAAATAGCAATAGCATTAGTTCTTTAGCAGCTAATGATAAATGAAGGATAATGAACTAGTGCTTGGATCATTTCAATTGTCCCTATTTCTGACAGAATACTATCTGCAGGGTTAAAAACATGATGAAAAATGTAATGTGTTATGTCCCTGTGCTTTCAAATAGGATACATTATGTCATGTGACTAAGCCAACAGCTGCAGGTTGCTCCTGCCGCTGGAGTTGGTGAGAGGAACCAGCAGCACGGGGGTCTTATCAGAGCAGGAGGGGGATGTGAGGCGGGTGCGGGTCGTCATGCTTCGTTGTTCCAGTGACAGGGCTTCCTGTTTCCTGGAGAGATCCTGCAGCATGCGGGAGTGATGGAGCTTCATCTTCTGCAGAGAGTGCCTGGTGAGCATGGTATGGGAGACACAAGTAGTTTAATGTGATTTCTTTCCTTTCTGGCATCCAAAACAGTCCCACTATTATTTGTTAGACGTGTATTTTTCTATTTAGCTTCTGTGGTTTATTATCGGTTTGATATGCTGGGTTTACAAACTTAGGAGTCAATTCTCAGAAGGACTGAATCTATCATTGTGTGTGCTAAGATGTCATGTTTGACTCCCCGTTATGTGAAATCTTGCTTGGCAAATATG